>NW_026731933.1:77500-350000 GCF_028476545.2 Physella acuta | reverse complement strand
TCAAGAAGACAGGGACGTAACTCCTTGATACGTGAATAGTTAGGTTTGTTGAATTTTTATCCTCTTCCTGTAAAAAGAAGGAGTTAGATGAAATTAATGAACAGATATTGGTTGCATATATCCTGTGAAATTTCACGGGAAAAGAATGTGACATCAGTAGGTCGCGCACCAAAAGTTTCTATTCAGACCAGAAGGCCCATGGTGCAGCTGAAGTAGAGTTCATCTGTTATTCTGATCTTGGTGTATGAAGAGATCGTGTGCTCATCATTCTGTCCTTTACCCCTCAGAACTACGTGGACTATGATGTATTCAGGACCCGCTATCCGAACTCGATAATCTTAGTAATCGAATACAATACCACCCTAGTTAGTACACTAAGGTTTCTTCTAAATATTTCTAGCCGAACATTCTACAATCAAACACGTGCGACGTGCCATCGCAGCGACCACGTGATAGTCCCTTCTCCCACTCCATATGCCAGATGTCAAATGACAATGACACACAATACCCTAAGCGTGTTCAATTAAAATTTAAAAACAACTTTTTTTCTAAGAAGATGTATATCACCCTCTAGTAGATTATATAACCCTCTAGAAGATGTATATAACCCTCTAGAAGATGTATATCACCCTGTAGAAGATGTATATCACCCTCTAGTAGATGTATATCACCCTCTAGTAGATGTATATAACCCTCTCATACGCTCAGATGTCTAGACGTGGTTGTATGGTAGAGTGGACCACTGGCAACCCGAAAGTCTCGAGTCCGGATCCCGGGCGTGTTTACGCACAACGTCCCTGAGCCCACCCAGCTCTAAAGGGTACCCGCGTCAGGTTACTGAAAGTCGTAAACTGACCACATTATCCTCCCATATGCCGAGGTCACAAAAATAGGTGAACTCTACTTCATCTGTCCTATGGTCGAAAGTGTAGCTTTCCTCAAGAACTCTAAACACGATGTTCGGGTAAATTTAAATATTTTAACGGTTTTCAAAACATTTTATGAGTGTATTCATCTATAGTCTATATATTACACTCAGAAACAGTCGCTACATCATTTCTTTTTTTAAAAAAAACAAAAAGAAAAAACTTTAAGTTTAAATTCTAAAATTGAATTTTGTGCGTAATGTTTTAAAAAATTAGAGATTGAAGCGAGACCCGCCTCGACTTAAAGTTTGTGAGATGTATGCAGTCAACATCTTTAAGATTAAAGTTTGTGAGATGTATGCAGTCAACATCTTTAAGATTAAAGTTTGTGAGATGTATGCAGTCAACATCTTTAAGATTAAAGTTTGTGAGATGTATGCAGTCAACATCTTTAAGATTAAAGTTTGTGAGATGTATGCAGTCAACATCTTTAAGATTAAAGTTTGTGAGATGTATGCAGTCAACATCTTTAAGATTTGACATTCCAAAATCAAACATTTTGACGCGTTAGTTCAGGCTAGAAAAGTGTCCTAGTTAAATACTGAAGGGTCAATGTCCTTTAGAATCGAGGTTTTTTTTTTTATTAGTGCATGTAGGCCTATGCTGTATGGATGTGGGTTCGAGGTGTGTGGGTTTGTGGTGTGTGGGTTTGGGGTGTTTGGGTTTGTGGTGTGTTAGTTCGTGGTGTGTTAGTTCGTGGTGTGTGGGTTTGTGGTGTGTGAGTTTGTGGTGTGTGTGTTTGTGGTGTGTGGGTTTGTGGTGTGTGAGTTTGTGGTGTGTGTGTTTGTGGGTTCGTTGGTTTGGGGTGTGTGGGTTTGTGGTGTGTGGGTTTGTGGTGTGTGGGTTTGGGGTGTGTGGTTTTGTGGTGTGTGGGTTTGTGGTGTGTGGGTTTGGGGTGTGTGGTTTTGTGGTGTGTGGGTTTGGGGTGTTTGGGTTTGTGGTGTGTGGTTTTGTGGTGTGTGGGTTTGTGGTGTGTGGGTTTGGGGTGTTTGGGTTTGTGGTGTGTGGGTTTGTGGTGTGTGGGTTTGTGGTGTGTGGGTTCGTGGTGTGTGGGTTTGTGGTGTGTGGGTTTGTGGTGTGTGGGTTTGTGGTGTGTGGGTTTGTGGTGTGTGGGTTTGGGGTGTTTGGGTTTGTGGTGTGTGGGTTTGGGGTGTTTGGGTTTGTGGTGTGTGGGTTTGTGGTGTGTGGTGTGTGGGTTTCATGAAAACTATTAGTGTGGGTTGTGGTGTGTGGGTTTGTGATGTGTGGGTTTGTGGTGTGTGGGTTTGGTGTGTAGGTTTGTGGTGTGGGGGATCTGTGGTGTGTGGGTTTGTGGGTTTGTGACGTGTGGGTTTTTTGTAAACTACCAGTTTATGGTGTGCGTATTTGTGGTGTGTGGGTGTGTTGTGTGTGGGTTTATGGTGTGTGGGTGTCAATTAAACTATCAGTTTGGGTTCGTGGTGTGTGGTTTTCGCGTAAACTCCTAGTCTGGGTTTGTGGTGTGTGTGTTTCATGTAAACTACCAATGTCAGTTTGTGTGTTGAAACAGAGTTCACGTTTCTTGACCTCGGCATATAAAAAGATGGTGTTGTCAGCAATATGCCCCAGTCGCCTTATTTTCTTTAACGTTAGTCAGGTACCCTTTAGAGCTGGGTGGACTTAGGGTGGTCCCACAATCTCAAGTCCGGACCTAGATCTGAACTCGAAACTTTCAGGTTAGCAGTCGAGCGCTCTACCAACCCATGCCATGTGAGTATTGTTAGTTTTCTACCATCACTAGGCACTAGGTTAGTTTAGATTAGTTTTCAAAAGCAGATAACTCTGGGTAGATAAATTATTTTATAGTGTGAAAACCAAGTAACACTGAGCCTTTTTATATAATTTAGGTTCATTATTTAGGATCATTATTGATCATGTTAGTGCAGCTTAAACAACATTTAGCACCAACAGTGCAGCTAAAACTACATTTATCACCGAATCTTGAAGTGCGTTTATCCATCACCACAGTGTTAAAGCGTGCGTGAGAACTATCCGGATAAATCGTTTACACTACGCACTCACTCAACGCCGGCACACACACACTCTCACACACTCACATACACACACACGCACGCACTCACAAAACAGCTTCCCATTGCAATCAATGATTAACGGGATATTTCCAAAAGACCGTCGTAACACTAGCTTTAGGAGTGACACAATGCAACGGCGCCCAGCCCCCCGGGGGGAGTGAGGGCAGGGTGGAGGGTGGCAGGGGGGAATAATGAGGAGCCTCCCACGCCCCGCCCCACACTTCAAGGGTGTGACAAGTGTATTTCAAATACGTTCACGTGACCACTCTACCCACGACGGTTCTGCTTTTCAAAAAAAAAATGACAATTATTTTGAAGTGACTAATATGACAACTATGCTGAAGTGACTAACGCTCACGAGCGAGTGAAAATTTCAGGTGCGAGAACTCTTAGAAATAATTAAACATTAATTAAACATTGTAATTAATTTTATAATTAATTTCCTATGCATGAGTAATTGAATTTTTTATTTCTAATATTTGTTCGGTCTTTTTATTGATTGTGGGTGTTTAATTATGCTAAACTAATTAAAGTGGGTACCGTGCTGCATCTTGTATGACTATGACGGATGGCACTAATTATTAGATGTCAGATCTGGCATTGTCTGGAGATTGGAGACAGATTAGGCAGGTTGTCTCAGGTGAAAGATGCGCGCAGGTGAGAGGAAGGTAGATGGCTTAAGGTTTTAATTCTTTTTAATTAATGTAGCTTTTAGGTAGGTATGGTCTGTAGGTGATGGTTCTATAAATAGATATGGTTCGTAGACAGTATAGTCATGGACAGGTATAACTCATGGACAGGTATAACTCATGGACAGGTATAACTCATGGACAGGTATAACTCATGGACGGGTAACGTTCATGGATAGGTATAGGTAATTGACAGGTATAGCTCATGGACAAGTATAACTTATGGACAGGTATAGCTCGTGGCCACATGGACAGGTATAGCTCGTGGCCACATGGACAGGTATAGCTCGTGGCCACATGGACAGGTATAGCTCGTGGCCACATGGACAGGTATAGCTCGTGGCCACATGGACAGGTATAGCTCGTGGCCACATGGACAGGTATAGCTCGTGGCCACATGGACAGGTATAGCTCTTGACAGGTATAGCTCGTGGACACATGGACAGGTAACGCTCATGACAGGTATAATTCATGACAGGTATAGCTCATGGACAGGTATAGCTCATGGACAGGTATAGCTCATGGACAGGTATAACACGTGGACAGTTAACGTTCATGGACCTGTCATAACACGTGGACAGGTAACGTTCATGGACAGGTAACGTTCATGGACAGGTATAGCTCATGGACAGGTTTAACTCATGGACAGGTATAGCTCATGGACAGGTATAGCTTATGGACAGGTATAGTTCATGGACAGGTTTAGCTCATGGACAGGTATAGCTCATGGACAGGTATAACTCATGGACAGGTTTAGCTCATAGACATGTTTAGCTCATAGACATGTTTAGCTCATAGACAGGTAACGTTCATGGACAGGTAACGTTCATGGACAGGTATAGCTCATGGACAGGTTTAGCTCATGGACACATGGACAGGTATAGCTCATGGACAGGTGTAACACATTGACAGGTATAGCTTATGGACAGGTATAGCTCATGGACAGGTTTAGCTCATGGACAGGTATAGCTCATGGACAGGTATAGCTCATGGACAGGTATAGCTTATGGACAGGTATAGCTCGTGGACAGGTATAGCTCATGGACAGGTATAGCTTATGGACAGGTATAGCTCGTGGACAGGTATAGCTCATGGGTAGGTATAGCTCATGGACAGGCATAGCTCGTGGACAGGTATAGCTCATGGACAGGTATAGCCCATGGACAGGTATAACTCATGGACAGGTATAACTCATGGACAGGTATAACACGTGGACAGGTAACGTTCATGGACAGGTATAGCTCATGGACAGGTATAGCTCATGGACTGGTTACAACTCATGGACTGGTTACAACTGATGACAGGTATAGCTCATGGACAGGTATAGCTCAAGATACATGAACAGATACAGCACATCTGGAAGTTATGTCCATTTTGTAAAAGACTTGCAGGCATAGACCAACTTTGTATAGGCCAGAATTAACAGCAAGTTCTGGTTTTACTTAACCTTATGCAAACACCAAAAAAAAAAACGAAATCTCAGACCAATAAAATAAAACTTCAAAACATCATGCTCGAATGATTTCTCCACAATCACGACATAATTACCAAGTTAAATTGGAATCTTTTATTTAATGACCCAGTGATGTAATATTCATTATTGTAAAATCAAAGCACGAAATACCTTTGATGTGCAGCCTTGAGCACGTGACGTAATATTTTTACCCAGAATTCACCACTGCAAGAGGAAGTGTGTGGATTTCAATGTGTGTTAAACATGAACAGCAGATTTTTTTAATGAGGCACTTGAGTTGATTAGACTTAATTGGGTACCCAGCATGTGCCAGGATTTTTTTAAAATATATATAAATTGTGATTAGCTATATAATGGGACGGTGTGGTCCAGTGGTAGAGCATTCGTCTGCTATCCCGAAAGTCCCGAGTTCGAAACCGCGTACAAGTTAGGGAGACTAAAGGCAGTTTGGCATGGTGTGAGAAACAGTATACCCTAATATGACTAGTCACCGAAATAGATGAGCTCTACTTCACTTGCCCTACAAGGACCGTTAGGTTTTAAAGCACTCGCATTTCACATATTATCTCATTACTTTCTTGTATCATGCGTCTGTTTTGCTGGGGTCTTGTAGACTTTGTTTTAAAAAAAAATAAAACCGTGATGCCACAGTCTGACAGATAGCATCGGTCTAACAAGCTCGAAACTCTCTTCTAATAAATTCATGTGTGGATGAAGCGACATCGTAACTTAACTATATCCAGAATCATCGCGAGGCAGGGGAGGGGTCCGGACCGCACCGGGTGACACCATGACTAAAAAGTCTAAAATATATAGCAGAAATATGAATTTTTGTCAGATCAATTAATCATTAATCAGAGTTAATCCAGCTGTATTAATAACTGAGTATTATAAATATATTTATTTTATTAATTGTACACACTTTAAAACCGATAGGGGTGACACCATCAACAAAATTTTGAATAACATATAAGTCAATCAACGACCAGGTATGGGGTGACACCAAAATATAATAATTTACGATAAAAACGATGCTTTTTCCACATGAATTAGTATTATGTGCGCACAAATTGACGCTATTAGACAAAATGGAAGGGGTGTAACACCAATTGCAACTATATGTATAGGCCTAAGTAGACCTTAATATATATATATATATATATATATATATATATATATATATATATATATATATATATATATATGTGTGTGTGTGTGTGTGTGTGTGTGTGTGTCTGTGTGTGTGTGTCTGTGTGTGTGTGTGTATAAATATGTATAAACTTTCGAGGGGGGGGGGTGACACCATGAGATGCTGCACCGAGTGACACCAGACCTTGCGACGCCACTGATTATATGTAATCTAAACGTAAATCAGCCCTTAACCCTTGTAGGGCACCACGGGGTGGTGTGCCTGGGCCTAACTGCCGCATGACGACTCCTGACACTGACCACAGCCGGACAGCTCCAAATCAACTCAATAGCCTCCGATGTTGAGTTTTTAAGATACGCCCATTTTAGGGGCGTGGGAATTTATAAATGTAGCCCTATTTGCAACTCCATAAAAGTGTCTAATATAAGCAATCCAAAAACAGCATGACATGTAGGCAACGCGCTGTCACTTTCAAATTTACTGACGCAGAAAAGACACCCCCCACCCCGCCCACCCCTATATCTTCTTCTAACGAGCCTGCACTGTAAGTACCGGCACTGTCAGAAGTCCTCTCCGGCACTCGTTTAACTCGTCAATCCTCGTGCCACGGCTGTTTTTTTTCTCTCTCTCTCTTCCCCCGTCACGCTTGATTAAACACTTGTATTTTGTCACTTTCGTTTGATTGGTCCAACAAGATGGCTTTTGTTTTTTGTCCCCGTCCCCTTGACCTGTTAAAAGATTCATTCAAGCGTGATGCCATTGGTTTTTATTTTTTAATATACGGAGTAAAAGGAAAAAAAATACGTATAAAAATCCCCGTGCTATTTGATGGGAACGGGGAGTTGTTTTTTTTTTTTTTAAATATTTCGAAACAGACACCAAACCCACTTCAAGGCTGCGCGCGCACCCTCCCCTCACATCACGTGCTGGCTGTTAGCTTCGCGGTCTACGATGCCAGGATGGAAAAGAAAAAAAAATCCACCTCGCCCTAAAATATAGCGCTAAAGTCTCTCCGCCGCTACCTCCCCGCTCCTAATATCTCCGCGATTTCTCGGTATCGATTCTCCTCTCCCCCTACGAAAATAAAAAAAAAATCGATTTCATTAGCGCTCCCTCCTCTGCCCGTAATTCGGTCTCGTCTTTTGAAAATGGGCTGGATTATGACCGTGGTGGGGAGTTGATTATTCTCCCAAGGCCGAGCGCCACCAGGTCGCGCCACTTTACATAAGCTGATTATAAGTTTCTTATCTGGAGTTTAATTAAAATTTACAGCCTCGAGAATAAAGAAACTGTGAAGAATATATAGAAAAAAAAAGAAGAAAAAATTCATCAGTACGTACTTTTATACGTAGTTATATAATCCCGAAATATCGTTTTACTTAATTTAGTATCGCATTTAAATTTTAAAAATCGATTCTAGTTGTGATCGTATTAAAAATGTACGAGTTATAATTATTCTTCTATTTTAAATAGCGATCAGTAATTTTTACCCGATACCTGGTATCGCTACATAGTATAACGGTGTTTGGTATCGCTCGCTGACTAGTTACCAGGATGAGCGCGCGCTGTTCCCCGCCAGCCGTCTCGTGCCAGAGCGCGGAGTTCCAGGAACTTTTTTTTGGTTCAGTTTTGAACAAAACTTATGATGTTTCACCTCTCAGACGTCCGTAGCACACGAGTGAGTGCGTGAGCGAGGCGCCGGTGTACCCAGTTGCTCAACACGGTGTGTAGGTGGAGGGTGTTGCTCATCTACCCGGAGTTATTTTCTCTTGAATTTTTTTTCTCTTTGTTTTGTTACGTGTGAGTTTCTGCCAAAGGAAACTTGTTCTGAGATTGAAAAAAAAAAGAGGATTTTGCTACTTGTTAATCAGCGTTGTGTATAAAAGTTTGGAAAACTTTTTAATTTATTTTATTGTTTTAATTTAATTAACGTCGTGTGCTATTTTTTTAACTGCTTTAAAACAAAACATAAGTTGTTTTTTTTAAATAATTTGTGTGAAGTCTGCGATTAATAAAAAAGAAAAAAAACTTATCTTTCAAATTTATAAGTTGTTTAATTAACTTTTTGTTTTTATTCCGTTTACCTTATACATGTATGTATAACAATTAATACAAATCTTTCCGTTTCAAACGTATAAAGTTTAAAGACAGATTTTTTTTCAAATTTTAAAACGCATGCCGTTTAACTTACACATGTTATTTACTTTAAAAAATGCTTCCGTGTTCAATTTGTTATCGAAACAAAGTGTTATTGTTTAAATTTAATCTGTTTTAATTCCACTGTTGCTATTTTGTATGTGCATTGCAATAAAAAAATTGTTTTAAGTGTTTAAAAGACGGAATAACCTGGATTTAACTGAAAGTGGAGCCTATCTTTGATATTTCACCCATTTCCTGCCGTGCCTTCTGCTGACTAGTAGACCGTGATGGGTTGTTTCAGAAAGTGATTTTTTTTCTACTGCTCACACATGACCGATTTCAAAGCAACAGTCAGTCGGGGGGAGTGGGGTTAAGTAGAAGAGAAAAATCTGCTTGAACTATTGGAATTATTTATTTGGGGTAGGAGAGTACAATCTGTTTTAGACTGATTTTTTTTTTTTGCTTTGAGGTTATGTGGATAGGTATTGATGTAATGTGGGGGGTAAGATGAATAAGTAATGGATAGGTTCATTGATTGCTGGGTCTACTGTTGTTTTTTTTAAAGGTCTATGTTTGGTACTACTGTCTTGATATAGTCAAACATTGTTTAATTTCTTTAATTCGTAATGTCTTGATGTAGTCAAACGTGGTTAATCTCTTCAATTCGTAATGTCTTGATATAGTCAAACGTGGTTAATTTCTTCAATTCGTAATGTCTTGATATAGTCAAACGTGGTTAATTTCTTCAATTTGTAATTTCTTGATATAGTTAAACGTGGTTTAATTTCTCAACTCAGTGTGTGTTATGGTTAATTTATTTACCTAATATATTCCTAAACAGTGTGTTTTCTAATTCTGTGAAGGTTAGAAAAATCGATTTTAAAAATTCGGAGTCAGTGTTTCGCATTGCCTACCCGGATATATTCAATGGAAGTCGAGGTTTGATAACCCAGTTCAAAGGATTTACGAGGGACTGTCGCTGTTGATACGAGCCAAGAACGACAACCATGTTGAGTTATCTAACTTGGATTTATCTGTGCCTGATTCTCTCCCTGCTTCTGACTGTGTCTGCAGGTAAAGTTTTTTTTTTCTTCGCTGTGCGTGTGTATCCGAGTGTGTGAACGTGTGTGTGTGTGTATCCGAGTGTGTGCACGTGCATGTGTGTGTATGTGCGGGTGAGTTGTTTGGAACCGTGCCTAAGAGTATGCCCGAGTGCCTGGCGTAGGTGGGGCAGAGCTGATGAAATAACAGCCACCCCTAAAAATAATCCCTGGTACTCGAAATCTCGAAACGGATTCGTCTGAGACTGTGTTTTATATCAACTGAATCAGACGAATGAATATCGGCCTAAAAACTTCCTTTACAAAGTCTGTACCGAGACTATTTTCATAACAGCCATGCTATGTATCACGAGTTCTTTTCTGCCTAATTTTATTTTTGTTTTTTTTTCCCAGATAACCTAAAGTAACTCTTGAATATTTTAACGTCACCCCCTACGTCACCCCCTACGTCACACCCTACGTCACACCCTACGTCACCCCGTATATCACCCCCTACGTCACCCCCTCCCTACGTCACCCCTCCCTACGTCACCCCCTACGTCACCCCCTACGTTACCCCCTACGCCACCCCCTACGTCACCCCCTACGTCACCCCAACGTCACCCCCTATATCACCCCCTACGGACACTCCAATGATTGACTTCCCATCTACCCAGAATACACAAAGACCGGATACATCAATGTCAAGCCGGAGACAAATGTTGGTCTCTTTCTTGGTTAACTTCATCAGATCTCAGCTCCAATAACCCACCTACCCCCTCCACATACAACCACACATACCTCCCCCCTCCCCCACACACACACCACTTTTAGACGATAGTCCCCTCAATCGACGATAGTCTCCTCATCTAAAGCCCAGTCTAGACCTCCCCCAATGTCTGTCCCCATATCAAAGCACCCAAAAAAAAAATCCCGGTCTGAACTGCCGGCTAGCCGGTGACTCAACCGGTCTCGTATAGCCGGCCAAACAAACGGACGTCCAGCGGCGGATTAATCTGAGTGTTGAGTGAGTCGGTTTCAAGTGATCCCTCCGCCCAGCGGTCCGTCACTGCTGTCAGGGTCGTAAAGGGTGGGGTGGGGGGGGGGGGGGGCGACGGGTCTTGGAGTGGCGACAATTCAAAACGAGCTCAGTGTCCACTTATTAGTTAGGTAGGGAGGGGGGCACTTAGTTATCTTTAAAACATGGACATGTGCCACGGAAATCGTTTGCTGAGTTGCATAATTTTACTGATGTCTGCCTAATCCCGCCCATCTTTCCTAGTAACGTTATAATAAAGACTTGTAGGGGAGGGTTGACACCAACAAAAAATACGAAATTCATACAGGGGGATACAACACCTTCGGCTACCGCACCGGGTGACACCCACCCTTATGACGCCCCCCCCCCTCCCTCTTCTCTGATACCCCCCCCCCCCCCACACACACACACACACCACCAAAGGAAAATAAAAAGAGAAACGTCTGTAAGATGTGTTGATGCGAATAAAGCGTTAAAAGCAGAAACGCGTCAATATTGCGTCAAGATATCAACGATAAAAATAAAAATGATGACAATAAACAAAACAAGTTATCCGTTATACTGCTATTCGATTTTTTTGGGGTTTTCAAACCAACACATTTGTTCGAAACCTACGACGTAGGCCTATTCATTAATCATGGAATTCTTACGCATAAGTTTGTGCTTTTAAGTAACTAATTTAGACTGGTATCATAAAATCTTTAATTCGCCCATGAAAGAACTTCTTTTGCTCTATTATGCATGTGTTTCGATTGTACGATATGTTTTGAGTATAAACGTCAAATAAATCGGATATAAGTAGGTCTATAGTCTATACATTTATCTCAACTGTTTGCTTCGTTAGAATATAGGTCGACAAATCGGAAATTTCCTCTTTGATTGTATCTATAAATAGATGCTCTTTTCTCAGTTTTTAATTTAAAAAAACAAACAATGGTTCGAATGTTGCATTTTGATATCACAAAAAATTCGTAAATGTCAAATCGTTAAACTTGTTAATTTAAAAAAAAAATCACCTCTGAAATCGTGATGCAAATGTTGACTTTAGTTAAAATCTTTAAAATCAATTTTGAAATTATTAAAATTTAGAATTTAAAGCCCGTTTTGGCTTTAATGTTACAAAACAAATTTGGACAATGTTCGCGCATGTAAGAAAATAAGACTTGTATAAATATTGCGTTACCCAATCGCTAAAAGAATTGCACAACATTTTTATTTAATGATCATGGATTTATATATATATATATATATATATATATATATACTGTGAAATTTTCCGATTTTGATCAATATTTTGAGTTCAAGTGGCGTTACCTTCTCACGTTACAATGGACAGAGTAATTTAAAACTGGCCAGTTAATTAACAATAAAATATTTAAATGTCGATTGTAACATAAATGTAACGCTAGGTTTTTTGACACTGATAATTTGACACTTTGTTTTTATTTGTGACATAAACTTTCCGCACTGACACTTGCACACACACATAAACAAACACACACACACACACACACACACATATATATATATATATATATATATATATATATATATATATATATATATATATATATATATATATGTATATCAGTTCTCTTTTTCTTGAACTTTGATAGATGTATTTAAGTCAGAAGAGGACAGATGACCTTAATCCCTTTGACCTCAATTCGGGTATCAGCATGTCCATAGCTTGGACACCGGATGTCTTAGGGTAGGGGACTGGTTAGGAGGAGGAATCTTGGGCTTAAAGACTGTGGGTGGGGCACTGGGAGGGGGGGGGGGAGATTTTTAAAAATTATTCCTGGCCGTAGCCCGCCACAGGCGATTAGCTGAGGACACAGGAAGACATTTTATCATCTTTATTCTTCTATTTCTGGGTGAAGGGGGCGAGGAGGGGGGGGGGGGGGGGGGGTCAAGACATGAAGCCTGGTGTGAGTGTGTGTGTGTGTGTGTGATGTTTGTGTGTGCGGATTTGTGAGTGTTTGTGTGAGTGTTCGCCTGTGTTTGCTTGTGCTTGTGTGTGTGCGTTCGTGCGTATGTATTCTTATAATGGGGGAGTGTGTGTGTGTGTATGTGTGTGTGTGTGTGTCTTAGATGAGCCGTATTGTAACATGCGATCGAATGTTTTATTATGCATTACGTTTATATATTTGTGCATACAAATTCGAAATGTCGTGGTTTTTATTTCTAATATGTGACTATGTGCGTCTTCAAAGGATTTTTTTAAACTAATTTACGTTATATTTGCATTTCAATCGCGTCTAGATTACAAGCGTTTTTTTAAAACTATTTGCCCTTTATACGTTCTAGAAAAAAAAATACCCCATTAAGAGAGCAAGGCATAGCAGATGTTGACACTACCCCCCCCCCCCCCCCCTCATCCATCTAATCAGCGCCGACACAAAGAACCCGGCCCGCCCAGGACCGTCACCTGGTGAGCAACATGCAGACCCCGACCCCACAAACCACCGATGTAGCCACAAGCCTCCTGACTCAAGGCAAACACGCTCAGCGCTTTGTGAGCGGACCGCCGGGAAATCCCATTTTTAAATACGCGTAATGATATTAGGTTTCATTCACACAGGATCGGGTTTGGGGTTGTTTTTTTTTGTGAGTTGGTTGATTGTGAATTAAATGCAAATGCATGTGCGTACACAGTACAATTGGTTTTTTGATTTTTTTTAATGATTTTTTTTATTTATTGATTTTTTTATTGTGGGGCGAAGTGGTCAAGTTGATGCGGTATAAGATAACTCGGGTGGTCTTCTGTTCGATTCCCTAGTTGGTCTGTATGTGTGTAGCCTAACAGGTAAATAAGGGGGTGCTTAGATGCACACTTTTTTATTTCTATCACAAGGAATATTGGGGTGGGGGTCGGGGGGTCGGGTGATAGTCATCGTGTATAAGGTTAGTCTTCTAACGGAAGAGGGGGCGGGGGAGCAGTGACTATATTTGACTAAAACTGACACTACTTTTGACTAACTGTGACTCTACATTCCACTAATTCTGACGTTAATAACTGTAACGGTATTTTATTAAGTAGGGGTTGTTTTTTACAAGCTTTGACTCTACATTTGACCAACTGTAATTACTTTTGACTTACTGTGACGCTAAAAATGACTAAGTATGAGTCTAATTTGACTAACGGTAACTAAACTTAGCGAAGTCAAAGAGTAGAACTAAATCCCTTATCACACACTGCTCTCATAGAAAAACACCTATAAAAACACCATTCACCATCTTACACACACCCTCACTAAACACACCTCTAAAAAAATATCACACAGAATCTCACATCACTCTCCGCTGTGTATGAAAAGATGTTTCTATTCCATATACAACTAGCCCTCTATATGCACACCCCATACAACCAGCCCTCTATATGTGCTTCCCATACGCGAACAGTCAACGCCTCCACTTAAAGAAAATGGGAGATAACCCATCAGATAAATAACAGACCATCTTTTCTTGCAATTCCATTATCTGACGAAGACAGTTTGTCGAAACGTGTTACGGACAGTTTCAAGCTAACAGAATTGGCTTTTTAAATAATTGGGAACATTTTGTAATGCTACATTTATATAATGTAATATAAGCCGAGATATTTTTTCACACAAAAAAAAAAAACATTTTGGTAATGGGTGGTTTTTTTCTAATTGTCTTGGAGTTCTCACCCCTGGGATTCTTCAAAATTTCTGGTTCTTGTGTAAAGGGGTAGATTGTTATCAAACAGAAACCATTTTAAATTTTATTAAAAGAAAATTTTAGGGGCAAGCAAAAAAAAATCGTAAATGGTTGCAAAATACAAGTGTCTAACCACAATTCTCTATGCACAAGTAAAATAGTAACCACAATTCTATTTTGATTCGGGTTCTCTTCATGTAAAAAATAAACCGGGAGTGATCTCCCCTAAACTTTCTCGAATATTCTTATATAAAATAACAGGGGATGGGAACTCGGGCTATAGACATGATTTTTAATCCATTTTAAATACTTAAAGTTTTAAAAATAGAATAAAATCTCGTAGACAAATTAATTGCACACCAAGTGAACGCGAAATAAAAAAGCGCATAATAGTGCGCAATATTATTATTACTTTTAAAATTTACATTAGTTTTTTGAGAAATCGGAAGTAGCGTAAAGTACTACTTCCAGTCAACGGAAATGACTCAAAATTTAATAGAAGGTAGAGAATTAGATCTTTTACTTACGTATGAAATTTTATTTATCTATCTGAAATAGTACTCAAGTTATAGGCTTTTGAAAAATTCAAAGTAGGAAAAGTACCACTTCCGGTTATCGGAAATCGCTCAAAAGTTGATACGGATCTACGATTTTGATTAAATACTTATATATGAAATTTCATCAACCTAGCTGTAACGGTACTCAAGTTATCGTGTTTACACACGGACACACACACACACACACACACACACACACAGACACACAGACATACGGACAAGATTGCAAAATTATGTTTTTCCGTATCAGTGAGATGCAAAACGTCGAGATTTACAAAAATCTCGATTTTTTTTTTTTGCACGATTACAAGACTTTCTCTATACTTCGTATATACGAGAAAGTAAAAAAGTATGTACATTGATTCACGCTTTTAAAGAGGATGTTTGGGGAAAACCAGAATTGTTAGACTAAAATTAGCAAGCTTAAAATAAACAATCGGTGGGGAAAAAAAACTTATTTTAACAGAAAGCAAAATTACGCTGCAGTAAAAAAAAAAAAAAAAAAAAAAAAAAATCACTGCAGAATTTGCCTGTAAACAAGAAAATATAAATAGACCTCATTAGATTTATTTTTAAAACAACAAATTAGTTGGATTTTTTTTTTTAAATCATCAATTTAATTAGATCATTATTTACCGTTCCTAAAATAATTTCAAACAGCAGACACATTACCCAATGCCAACATCAACGCCGTGTTACCCTTAAAGTGATTTAAATCGCCTTTTATTTACATCATCGATTAATTTTCATAACTATCGATTTTTCACTTAGCGTGGTTTTTGTGTGAATGTAATTGTTGTTTTAGTAGTCGGTGAATTGCGTTTTATGGTGCACGCGATCCCCGCCCCTCTGCGTGTATGTCGCAGAGATTGATTTTCGAGTCAGCATTGATTCGCAGATGATGGGTTATTGTTTGGGGTATTGAATGGTGCATTGTCAGGTTAATGTTATGTTGGAATGACGAGGGGTTGTTTTTTATTATCGACGGCGGGTGATAAAATTTCTTCGAGAGTTGGAGAAGTAAGTACAGGAGGGGTCATCTTCACATTCCCACCCACCCCTTCCATCCCATCCACCAGGCCTACATGACTCCGGTTTACTAAGATCTGACGTTGACGAGTCAGGTGAAGCAGAGTTCGTCAGTTTCTCTAACCTCGCTGTATGAAAGCAGTGCATGGTCAACAATATTCCCAACCGTCTTTACTTTAACCACCTTGAGTTGGGTACTGATTAAAGCTGAGTGGACTCAAGCATCTTTTTTTATGTGATTCATTTAATAAATCGATTATAGTGCATTCGCAACAATGGGAATAGTGTGCGGTTTTTTTTCTTAACCAACTCAAAATCCGAACTGCCCGATGTCCAGACGGTATCCCAGAAATCATTCTGTCACTGTTACAATCTGTGTCTGAGACCTACTGGAAATCGGATCTACGGGGTAGGTAACCAGTACTACTGCATTACCCACCCTGAACACGGGTCTACATCAATCTAATGGTTTACCTATCGTTCTACAGTAAGACTGCGAGACATTGTGATACATTATCTAATTTTTACTGCAGTTATCACCTTCAGATCTAGATTTAGGATTAGGGTTAGAATTAGGGTTAGGAAAAGAGCGAGGGTCGTGGTTTTAGCTTGTGTTAAGACAAGGGTTAGATGAATACAAACAGGAGGAGAATCGTATTAATTTTTTTTATGTCGGCGTTGCTTTAATTAATGGCTGTTTAATTACTGGCTTTAATTATCTGTCTCATTAATAGAAGTACAAAAATTAATGAGGGTAAGTAAACACTAGGAAGAAAACGTGGCGTATATGTGACTTCAGGTTATGGTTTTCACTTGAAATTTATTTGTTCATTTAATCTTTTACTGTATAAATATATGTGTGTTGTCTGATGCTCTGAGTTGTTTGGTACACATTACGTACAAGAAACTGACACACATTACATACAAGACACTGACATATTACATGTAAGACACAGACAGACACATTACATGCAAGAAACTGACACACTCTACATGTGAGACACTGACAGACTCATTACATGCAAGAAACTGACACACTCTACATGTAAGACACTGACAGACTCATCACATACGACACACTGACAGACACATTTATACAAGACACTGACACGCACTATATACAAGACATTGACAGACATATTACATAGAAGACACTGACAGAGACATAAAATACACTGACAAACACGTTACATAGAAGACACTGAAAGACACATTACATACAAGAAATTGACAGACACATTACATATAAGACACTAACAGACAACTTACATACAAGACACTGACAAGACACAGACAGACACATTACATGTAAGACACAGAGAGATACATTACATACAAGACATTGACACACTACATACAAGACACAGACAGACACACTACATGTAAAACACAGAGAGACACATAACATACAAGACACTGACAGACACTACATGTAAGACGCTGACAAAACTACATGTAAGACACTGAGAGACACATTACATACAAGACACTACCGTAGCAGACTAGACCGACATCTCCAATGCCGAAGACTTTTTACTTCAAATTTTATTAGCAAAATTACTCGACAAATACAAAAAAAAAACCTCTTGCCTTTTATTTCTCTCATTTTTTATTTCTCTTCCTCTGTTCAAACTTTTACATCCCCCCCCCCCCCCCAGCTCACCCCTCACGACAAATAAAAACCTCCACTCACCCTTTTACCCTGCCCCTCACGTATATTTGCCAATCAACATGGGGGCGCATGGTGGGAACGCGTGAGAAATGATAAAAAAAACAAAAGGGGAAGGAACTCGAACTAGCAGCGTTATGAAACTAGTTGTTGAAACAAGGGAGGAAAGTACGGAAAGGGGAGAGAATTTTCGTGAAATTTTTTTTTTCATCTAGGCTCTACTGTTAAAGTCAACACTTATTTATGTGAAATGAGATATAGGCGTGTTGAAAGGTGTGTAGTTATATAAAGATAACACACGTTCAGGTATAAGAACTTGCGTTGTTGTTCAGGAAATTAAAACATTTTCGGCCTGGCGAAAAAAAAATCCGTTTCCTTAATGCATCTTGAATGCGATGCTAATTATTAGAAAATAATTGCAATTTCGTTTTTTAAACGGAATTTTTTAAAAGGAATAAGCTTTTTGTTGCATAGTTTATTTTCTGAGAATTTTTTATTTTTATTTAAACAAATATTGTAAGACGAACACTTGATTTGTCTTGAAAACATTACCTGCTATTTGGTTAAGGTCGTTGTAATTTTTTTTCGTTTAACAATAATCAAGTTATACGTGTTTTAATTAAAGACAACAGATCAAGAAACGCTTTATAAAGCTTGAATTTTTGTAGCACCTTTGTCTTTTTGTAAAAATCACAAGTTTTTTCTAGGTTTACCTGTTGTAAATCTCCTGTGTAGCCGAGGTCTACCTGTAATAAATCACCTGTTTGTCTTAGGTTTACCCGTAGTAAATCATCGCTTTATCCTAGGTTTACCTGTAGTAAATTACCTGTGTGTTATAGGTTTACCTATAGTAACTTACGTGTGTGTCATAGGTTTACCTGTAGTAACTTGGGCCTACGTGTGTGTCATAGGTTTACCTGTGTGTCCTATGCTTACCTGTAGTAAATCACCTATTTGTCCTAGGTCTACCTGTTGTAAATCACCTGTGTGACCTAGGCTTACCTGCACAGTTTTTTTCTAGGTTTCCCTCTAGTAAATCACCTGCTTCTCCAAAGCTACAAGTTTTGTACCAACGGGTGCTCTACGAACTCTCATTAAACAAAAATAAAATCATCATTTCATCAGAACTTGAACTCAGACAATCGTACATATAGTCATATACCCCACCTACAGACCACAGCTTTTAAAACAATCCACCATCCCTAATCTACATCTTTAATAAATGTCAACAAAATGTAAAAAAAAAAATTCGACCACACCTTTTAAAACAATCCACCATCCCTAATCTACATCTTTAATAAATGTCAACAAAATGTAAAAAAAAAAAAATTCGACCACACCTTTTAAAACAATCCACCATCCCTAATCTACATCTTTAATAAATGTCAACAAAATGTAAAAAAAAAAAAAAAAAAAAAAAAAAATTCGACCCAAAAAATCATGGACACCGTGTAAACGAACCAATGAAACTGCAGCACATTTCTCTAGTGGTGGTCGCCATTTTCCCCCACCGAAATCCATCTTGTTCTCCGGCAATTACAAAACCTATTAGGTCTGAGGTAACGTACAAACCAGGAGTGGTTAACGCCCCTTCCAGCACCTCCCCCCTACCCCTATCCCCCACCCTAGTTTTTTTTCTTTCATTTCGTGCCAGAGCGAGCAGATCCAGTACTCAGCTAGAATGTCACGGTGTCACGGCAGTAAAACTGTGATCACGTCATCACGCGGAGGGGGGGGGGTTGAACTTGCGTGAAAGCCCCATGAATAATGTTATTGTAAAGGGTGTGATAAAGGGGAAGTAATAATGCTGTCATAGGTGCTTTGAGAAGAATAAAAAAAGAGGGGAAAGAACTCAACAAGTTCATACAGAGGAATAATACAAGGTGGCTCAATGCTAAAGCGGATGGATGACACAAAAAAATGCAATAGAAATAATTGGGGATCGCTGCAGTGATAGATCTTGTCAGCGGTAATTTGTAAGATATAATGGGGGATAACTCTATTAACACAAGATGGCGTGTAACAGGGGAGATAAGTAGACGCGTAATTCTATTGTGCAAGTGTTGGGGGTTCGATATGTCCGACGTTCACATTGTGGAAACTTTTTCTTTAATTAAGTCTTTGTGGTGGAGTGGATCGATTGGTGGTGTTTAAATATAATTTCTTTCCAGGGCGGTAACTCCTGTTTCTGTAGCATGAGGGCTACTATAGAGGGGAATTCAAGGGATAGCCTTATTTTATTGCTTGTTTGCATTCCTTAGTCTTGTTTAAAGCCAACTGGACTGACAGAAAAAAATAGTGTAAAATGTACTTAGATTTTGATTGGTGGGTTTTTAGTCTTAATCAAGGACACTATATGTCTTATATTTAAAGAAGTTTAAATAGCACTTTAATTGATAGTTTTGATTCAAGGACAATGGGCTTCATAAAAAAAACCTGGATGTAAAAAGAACTAATCTATGCCCAGTCCAATCTGTCTAAGCCGCTTATAGTATGTAAATACTGGCTTACATGTTTCAAGTCTAAGTAAAGCAAATTATATAATGGACAGGGGGCGGAACTACCATACCGCCAGGCCCCGAAATAGGGGGGGGGGGTAAGGCTATGATTGATAGGCTAGTGGTTTCATAAACAAAAACAAATCTGCTACAGCAGTGATTGTTCTACAGTAACTAACACACAAAGTTGCGTATGAAAACAATACTGCGTGAGCTGCAGCTCACTTCCATGACTTATTGCTCTAAGAGGGGTACTCATAAAGCTTATTTAAATAGTTTCGTACTAAGCATATAAAAAATTGATAAACATATAAAAGGGTAAACTACCTGTACGATTTGTTCAAGGATTCTGCTAGTCAGCATTTAAGAATTCCGCGGACATCCGCTAAGTGCTAGACTATGGTGGCATCACGGCCGTCTGGATGGAGAGTTCCTACTGGGCGCCCCCTGACCATCAGGATATTACTGGGATTCTGGAGCAAGGACAACCTCTCGCTTGCAGCTTACACAATCCAGGGGGCGCCATCTGGTGCTGAGTTGTATGTTCTTTACAGGTGACATCCACATGACAAACTACTGCTAGGATTGTATAGTAATTTCTGAACGACGAGATACACGAATATTTGTATACACACACACACACACACATATATATATATATATATATATATATATATATATATATATATATATATATATATATATATAGGCCTATATATATATATATACATATATATATATATATATATATATATATATATATATATATATATATATATATATATATATGTGTGTGTGTGTGTGTGTGTGTCTGTGTGTGTGTGTCTGTGTGTGGATGTGTGGATGTTTTGGAAGTTGTGTCATGTTTGTGTGTGAGTGCCTGTGTGTGTACATGTTTGCGTACGGGCCTGTGTGTGCATGTGTGAGTGTCTGTGTGTTCTATGTGTGTGTCTGTGTGCGTGTCTGTGTGTGCGTGTTTGTGTTTGTGTATGCGTGTATGTGTGTGAGCGCGCTTTTCTGTATATGTATGTATGTATGTCTGTGTGCGTAGTGTACACACGGGTAAGCCACTTTTCTGT
The DNA here is from genome assembly GCF_028476545.2 of Physella acuta. Taxonomy (NCBI): domain Eukaryota; kingdom Metazoa; phylum Mollusca; class Gastropoda; family Physidae; genus Physella; species Physella acuta. Next base: position 328,976 of record NW_026731933.1, on the reverse strand, counting down.
TTCAAACTCAAAGGTTTTCAATTAGTAAAAAAAATAGTAACCAAAGGAAGCGGTCAGAAACGGAATACACCCCGGGGGTCGATTGGACATGGACTTGTCTCTCGGTCGATTGGTCGATGCCACACCGGCTGGTCCGGCGGTCGTCAGATCACGTGACTTAGTTTTGACCGAGATAAAAATAAAATTGTTCACTTGGTGGTGAGTCGAGATTCGATCTGCGACTGTCTGCAGGCTCACGCTGGAGGGGGGGGGGGGGCGTGAGATGACATCTGACATTTGACATGAAGAGCTGATAGGAATCTGAAATATTTTTTCACACTTTTTTTTTTATAGATTTTGAGAATCGATAGATGGGGGGGGGGGATAGCTGTGAAGGCGTATCGTGTATCATGGTGTCACAGAGCTGAGCTTATCAAATGTTTGGGTGTCCTCCTGATGTATGGCAGGGAAAGGTTGCTGAGGGCGACCCTGGCACATATACACGCACACACACAGACACACACACGCACACAGACAGACACACTCACACGCACACACAGACAGAAATATACACACGCACACACAAACACACACGCGCGCGCACACACACACAGGCACACACAAACAGACACACACACGCGCACACACACACACACAGACACACACACACAGACACACACACACAGACACACACACAGACACACACACGCGCGCACGCACAGACAGACAGACATACAAACACGCGCACACACAGACACACACACAGACAGACACACACATATGTTAAGAAAGACACACGGTCACACAAAGACAGACACACACACACACATAGACAATCGCATACATATGCAAAGACAATACAGACATACTCACAATCATAGATACACATACGCGGCCATTCAAAAACAGACACACACACACACAAAGACAAAAGTGCAGACACATTAAAAGAAAGACGCTCGCACACCCAGACAAGGGCAGATACACACACACACACATACACACACCCATCTACTCAACTTCTGCAAATTTTCACAAGCAGACGAGATATTTCTTTATGTAAGATGCTGTCTGCTGCGTCTTCTGTAGACCTGTCTCAGTCTATCACCAGATTCCGTCAGCTCTCCACGCCCCCCTCCCCTCCCATCCCGTAGGGAAAAACATGGTCGTATATTTCAAGTTCAGTTCAACTTGATAGCAGTATATAACGCTCAGGGGGGTGGGGTGGTGGCATCTTGATATATTCCGTTATACGGAGTAGTTAGGGATATAAGGCCGTGCTATAAAACGGATATATGAACGCACTATAAAACGTGGTTTGTTTTTCTTGATGCTGTAGCACGGAAGTGTGTTTAATATCACATTGTTTTTGATTATTTTCATTAGAAAAATATAAGACTTGTGTCTTACATAATAACATGTAACATATTTCAAATAACTATATAGTGTCGAGGCGTATACGTGTAAGTACCCGCAGCTCCATATGATGATCATTGTTGTATGTAAGTAGCGCTAGTCTGGTGTATGCCAGTCCTAGTAGCTTTACCCGGGTCGGTTGAAAACTAGAGTAGGCCTACCCGAGGCTCTAAGGGGCAGATGAAGTTTTCGATGTGGCTACGTTACACTACTGCTTACAGTGGTCAGTACTTGTCGCATTTACTTTTCCTTGGTCAGTCATCAATTAAACCAAGTATGACTTGAGTCCTGTGTGGACATTCCTTCTTTTTTGTTCAAAATTGTAATGTCGGAAGGAATTTCCTCCAACACAATTAAGTATTACGTGTCAACTTGTTATGCTGTTTTAGGCCTGTTGACTCTTTTTATTTTATTTTTTGTCCAACAAAGAGCAAACTACAAGAAAGCAGTTGTTTGATTTTGGACTTTTCTCTCCTAGAAAAGTTGCTGTCCCCAGTTATCGAACCTAAACTATCCAGGGGTTTGAACTCGGGACTTTTCGGTGTAGCAATGTAACTTACTGAACGCAGTGGTTTGTGAGCCATATGACTACCATCATTCCCACAGCACTGATGGTGATGGAGTAACACTGAAGACAAGACCCCCAAGGCCACCGTCATTCACTGATGGTGATGGCCCTAAAGACACAGCGACGAGTCGTGTTTGTCCCACCGTTCAAACAAGTATTCGATCCCACGCTCAGAACGTTATACCAGACGTCGCCTAATCAACTCGGACAACCAGATTCCCAAAAGCAATTTCAGCTACAATAAAATCCTCTCCGGCTCAAAGTACCGGTCCTGCCGGCATAATTTCCAGAGGGAGTCAAAATACCGGTCCTGCCGGCACAATGTCCCCAGGGGATCCCCCACCCTCCAGCCTTTGTTATGGCGCTGTGCACATCAATTAACATGCCAAGTTAATTATTCACCGCATTTCGCGTGAGACCTAGCTCACTCAGCGTCACCGGTTAACCCTTCATGTTCCAGCCCGTCTCGCCAGACCTAATAATCCGCTCAGCCTCTAGGTGGTTAAACTAACACCGGGGTTGCACCCGGAGTTCTTTTCGGTGCGACCCGCACCACACAATCACGCTCATTTATTTATGCACGAGATTTGCACACCACGTAAATATGACAGAGTTTTATCTATGTGGCCGCCGAAGCCGGCTGGTGGTGTTTTTATATTGAGATAGCCGGTAAATAAGCCGGCAGATGTACGGCCTATACATGAGCGATGGGCGGGCTGATTTATGGCCGGATGCCAGGGGGTTAAGATGGACGGGGCTTGGACAAATTGCCTGGGGTGATGGAGGAGAAACTGTTAGATTCTAGTGGGGGGGGGGCGACATAACACACACTGGGAACTTACAATAACAATACACTATTAAAACATACAAACAAATAGTAATTTGGGGAAAACACACGGCGTACTACTTTTGAAACTGGGTGGACGTAAATGTATATACATGTATATGGATATAGTATATATGTATGTATATACATTTATAAAGCCTATATATATATATACATAATATGTGTGTGTGTCTGTGTGTGTGTGTCTGTGTGTCTGTGTGTGTATGTGTGTGTGTGTGTGAAACTCATTTACAAAATATGCATGTTTTACGAATAATTGCTATATTATGAAACACTATAGAAAATATGTCGTACAAATCTATTGGGAAATATAATGAGAACTAACATTAGCCAATGAGAAGTGGTCATATATTTTCACAATAATTATTTTACGTTATTGATTATTTTCCAGTAATAAATACCTTGAAATTAAAAACAACCTGTAATTTTAAATACAAACACACAAAAAAACATGTTTTAAGCAGAAACGACACCGGACTTAATTAAACTTATTTTTTAATCATTTCAATCTTGATATTTAATAACCTTTTCCTTTTCCGCTTTTGTTTTTGTTCAGTTCGTATTTTAAAAGGTTAAGTATTTTGTTTCGTTTCCACCTTAAGGCCGATCTCTCGCTCCGAATTTTTTATCTCACAATGGCGCGTGCGGTGAGTGGCCTCGATCTCCCCTTGTAATGTCAACATTGGGATGGGGGGGGGGGGGGGTAAACACACAAGAACAATGGCGGACCAGACTTCTATCAGAGGAGAAGGAAGGGAGGGGGTGGGGAAGGGTATATCATAAACGTAGGATGTAGCTAGGACCGTGGACGGGAAAGTTGTGGTTTTTTTTTTTTTTTAGATCAGCGTGAGTGGGCAGGTGTGTGTGTGGGGGGGGGGGGGGGGATGAGGTCATGGACCGGTGCACAAGTTAGGAGAGGCTCAGGTTAAAAAACTCCACGGTCCAGTTGTTGAGAATAGGAACAGGACTGGAACGATTGATTGTCTGGTTTTTAATGTGTTCCACTCGACTCCCAGCATTGTAGGAAACGATGGGCGGAAAAGGTTGTATGCTATACAATTCTTTGAAACAAGAGTCAACTTAAAAAATAATTTAAAGGTTGAAGAATATAAAAAATTGTAGTATAAAAGACGAAGAAAAAAAACGTTAATCTCGTAAAATAAAAAGCTCTTAAACTGTAAAAGAAAAACTTTAAGAATTAGAGACACATTAGCAGTCTTCACAGAAATAAAATATCCCTTCTTCAGAACCAGAATTTTCAAACTCTATTTTTTTTTTTTTTTGCTTTTTTGAAGATATATATACCTATATGTTCAAAATCAACCCAAAGTATAATGGTATAGATATGTGTAGTCATATTTCTCATTAATAAACAACAATTTTCTTTCAATTGCTTAATGAAAAAAATGTTAAGTAAAAAATCTTTAAAGATTTGTTGTAGACATTTTACTAAAGTGGAGTTAAAACTGTTTGTTGGGAATCAATGTAATGAAATCATGTGATTAGTAGCATTGTAAAAGTTTTTTCATCCCAGTAAAACTCGCTTAATAACGTTCTTGTTATTTATACAAAATCTATTGCTCAAACTTTATGTAATTTAAAGCATCCCTTTCGGTCGGTTTACAACGAAAATCGGATATAGAAAGATGAGTCATGTGCACAGATACAAACAAATCACTCAACGAATGAGTTCTTGGGGCAGAGATTTCTGCACTCGACCAGAATAGCTTACGGGAAAATCCTCAAAAAAAAAATGAACTAAACTCCGCGAAATGTTGAAATCACCCAAACAGCCACTAGTGCTGATGATGTTAGGGTGTGTTTTAGTTTGAAATTAAACGCCATGCCCTCGGCATGCCCTGAACGTAGGATCGTTTCCTGGGCACGGCTGTTTCAACATTGCTGTTTGGTTAAGGCTGTTTGTACACGGCTGTTTGTATAGGGATATGCCATTATTTTTTGGGATGTGATAGCGAATAACTAACAAAACTTATCCGTCATGCTATTTCTCAACATGGATTGAAAAAAATTCTCCTCGTTATAAGCTTATAATTCTATAATTATATTTAAACCTTAACCACGTGACGGCAGGTGGGGATGGCTTTAGGGTGAGGGGGTGGGGATGACATTTTTAGCGACAAATTGATCTTGTGATGTATGAAGCAGAACGTCTAATTTAAAATTTATACTTGTAAGAAGAAAAAAAAAAGAAACACAAAAAACAAGTTTGAATATTTATACAAATTGCTATACATATGTTCTCTCGAGAACTTTATTTTAGATTTATTTTTATAATGGGAGGTGCTTAAATCGTGGAGACGATATATCTCGGACGTTCTCTCGTCGAATCTCGTGGCTCGAGATGTCCTTACCTCGGTCCGTCTCCGGGACAGGAGAGCTCTGATTCACGGGGTTTAATCAACGTGGTTTACGGGGCTCAAGATGGCTCAAGATGGCGTCGAGCACCTTGTGCATTCTGGGAAATTTTTACCCAACGCCCTCTACAGATAATAATGAGCACACACGGTTTAAAATATTTATTTTTTTCCCTAAAATGAGTGTTTAAATACGAATTGTAAGGACAGGAGAGACAGGAGGGGATGTTGTATAGACAGACATACTGTGTTGGTTTGAAGAAGAGTTCTTCAAATTCTAAGACAGACAAAAGACAGACTGAACGATCCACCAATGATTGGACAGAATGACATACGGAAATACGGAAGTGTATATATACTTAGAAATGATGTAAGAGGCTTCAATCTATACAATATATATATATATATATATATATATATATATATATATATATATATATATATATATATATATATACCTGTACATGGAAATATACATTTATATTATAAATATTATACATATATTTATATATATATAAACATATATATACATATATTTATATATAACTATATATATATATATATATATATATAACTATATATATATATATATATATATATATATATATATATATATATATATATATATATATATATATATATAGGTATATAGTGTCAATTACATTTTTTGAAATCATATTGTACTGAATGTCAGTAAAAGACTAAAATTGTTTCCAATTAGCTTTTAATAACCGGTATTAAATTTACTGGGAGCCATTTCAAAAGTAAACCAAAACTTCTTCCTTGGGAAAAAAAACGCAATTACCTTCGTGTATATTTAGCTCGGTGCTAGAGAGCAGGGGACGGCCATGCCAGAAAATTGGAAACGAAGCCTTGATACCGTTGAAAGCAATCCCTTCCAGTGCAATTAGGGGCGATTTCGGAAAGGGAATACCACAGACTAGTACATTTGTAAGATGTTGGGCCGGGGTGTAAGTCTTCTACTGTGTCTCGGTTTGTTGTGGAGAAAGTAAAGTGAAACGTAGTCATGAAAATTGTTTTTAAAAATATTTTAAATTACACGCAAATTAAGCAGATTTTAGCGGGGGGGGGGGGGGGGGGGGGGGGAGGGGGGATATGTGGGGTGGTGGACAGAAGGAAAAAAATGGTTGGTCATTAAAAATTGAAAGTAAAGTTATAATTGTAATGTAATATTCTTTATGTGTAGATTTTCGCTTCTCTGTACTAGTGGGCTTAAAATTTAATAACATTTATTTTTGGATCGGGAATCTCCGTTTTCTGTGTGTTGAAAGGATGAGTGGTGAAGTTGTGTGGTGGGGGATGGGGGGGGGGGGTGCCATTAAGAACGGGCAAGTTGTGAGTGAATGTTTTAGAGTATTCAGACGTTAATTATTCTCAAACGTGAGGAGGCTTCATGACACGGTTGAATAATTCCAGACCTCGAATAGGCTCGAGAAATATGGGGGTTTGAGAGAGAGAGAGAGAGAGAGAGAGAGAGAGAGAGAGAGAGAGAGATAGATAGAAAGATGTAGGGACTGACAGGTATGGGGAGAGATTGAGAGAAAAATGGGGTTTTGAGAGGAAGAAAGAAAGGCGAAGAGAGAGGAGTGTAGAGAGAGATGGGAAGAAATGGGGAAAAAAGAGAGAGATGGAGTGAAGGATGTTGAGAGATAGAGAGAGCTAGTGAGGGAGAGAGAGGTATATCCTGAAGACCATTATAAAACAGACTCCATGCGAGAGAGACTAGACATATATTTCCCCGGGGGTGGGGGAGACAGCTGCCAGCGTACGGGAAGATTATACTTGTTGAGAAAGGGGAAATAAGCGGGAGTGGAGAAAAAGGGAGATAAATGAGTTGTAGGGAGGGGCGAGAGCGAGTAGTCGCGCTTTACTACATAGTAAATGGGAAATTTCCGTTTTTTTTTTAATGCGCAAATTTCTTTCTCAATTACTTTGTAAAAAAAAAAAATTAAAAGATCGCAATATTGTTTTTAAAAGGAAAGAGGCGGAGAAGAGTATTTTAGAGAAAAGAGTGAGAGAGTTATTTCAAAACGATGAGGAGATAATCGGAAATAAGAGGGGAGATAAAAAACGATTGGACAAGGGATAGAGAGAAGGGGCGAGATAAGAGATATATTAGTTCTGTGGCATTAGGATAAACGGACAGACTGGGGATATTGGATTGGGTTTTTCGGCTCGGCTGAAAAAAAAATTGTTACATTGTGTTAGGATAATTTGGCCTGGGGTTTGAATTTTCGTTTTCAGGAATTTATTTTATACACTCTCGATTCAGGCCACACCCACACCACGTCTCTATATTAAAAAGCTGATATTAATTTGGATATTTGGAACTGCTACTGTTTATTAGAAGTGTTTTGGTAGCAAAACGGGAGAGTTGCAACTCTTCACTTCAAACAATATGCGATTAAACCGTGGTGGTCTTTCAAATTTTGGGGTGTGCCAGCATCATTATTCGATGAGTGCGTTTAACAATTTTGGGAGTTTTGCAGAAAATGCCTAGTAATGCTGGATATCGTAAACAAACGGAACAAATTATTAATGAACGTTTAAGTTTAGTTAAATTAGAATGAGATGTATCAAAACTAGAAAGTAAAATCATCTGTGGACAGATTGAAGAAGTTATCAAGCAGGCTGAAAGTGAGTTATCCTTGGCTCGTAAAATGCTGATGTGGTAACCATGGGAACCTCTTGTTGGTCAAGCTCCACCAAACCAATGGAAATGGCCTCTGCCATAGATGTTATTAATACTTGTAATACTTGTTTATAGATACTGCTAGTGTTTTTTTTTTCAGTCAGGTTATAAATGATGTTTATAGAAAATTAGTTAATATAAGTTGTTAGAAAAAGACATTTGAGTATTTGTGAGTTATAGTAATATGCACTGAAAGTAATGGATGATTAAAATTCTCTTAAAAAGTCAAAAAAAAAAAGAAGGGAAAGAAATAATTATAATAATAAAGAATAATTATAACTTATAACTTACAAATGTATTATGTATTATGTGTATATATATATATATATATATATATATATATATATATATATATATATATATATATATATATATATATATATATATATATATATATATATATATATATATATATATATATATATGTATATATATACATACATACATACATATATATACTTGTATGCACCTGAACTTCTGATTTGTAACGTACATTAGGATACCAATCTCCTCCTATCTCCTCTGTCAAGGGGCGCTAAATCTGCAACAGCTGAAATCCTTGAGTGGTTTGATGGGGGGGGGGGGGGGGTCGTGACGGGAGATTTTCTTCCAGCAGACGACCTCATTCGGCGTCTGCTCTTTACGTCAATGTGTCTTATTATTTTTACATCAGCTGCCCCTGTGCGGCTCAATATCTATTTGCATAATGCCCTTTCTTCTAAACTCTATACATACGTATCGCATGTATGTGAGAGATATATGTATTGGTATGGATGGATTTCTATTATATTGTCATCAGTTTTATTGAGAGGATTACTTGGTGTCGGATTGGATAATGCTTGATGTCAGTGTATGTCTATTTGGGTTGTTTTATTATGTGCTGAAGGAGGGTTGGCTGGTATGGGGTGGTGTATATGGAATGTGTTCATTTGGAGAGGCTGGTTAGTGAGGGGTAGATGGTTAGGTGTTGGTTGTTAAAGGGCTGGTGGGGGGTAGATGAGGTTGGCTAATAAAGGTTTGGCCGATGAGGGTTGGTTCGTCAAGGGTTGGTCAGGGGTTGGAAGTGAGGTATTGGCTAGTGATGGGCTGGTTGTTGAAGGGTTGTGAGTGAGGGCTGGTTGGTGAGGGGTTGTTGGGGTTGGTTAGTAAAATGTATTCTTATATGTAGGGTTGACTAATGTAGTTGTGGCTTAACTCTACGGTGGGTTAAGGTAGTTGTAGTTGTCTTTGTCGGGTTGTAAAGAATAAGTGGTTGTTTATAGTCAGGGCTTGCCTTGAATGAGGGGACTTTCATAGTTCATGTTGTTGGCCCGCATCTAATCACTCGCATTCTCGTTAGCATAATTCGCTTAAGTAAAATCCTCTTAAAATAAAACAAATATTTCATCACTGAGATCACGTTACCACAGCATTGATAAATTATTCATGGGGGGTGGGGGGGGGGGTTAAAATGTAATTAATGAAATGGGTTATTAAAAGTATTCTTGATTTAGTTTTGTTTGCATTTTTAATTCATGTGTGTGATGCCGCTGGGAATATTCGAGTAAAATAAAATTGTAAGTAAGAAAAAAATCGATCGATGAAACTATCTAGTTTATTGGTATTTGGATTAATTTTTCTTTTGTTCCGGTATGGTGACGTGTCAACCAGGAGTCAGCATACGGAATCGAACGCGAACCTGTTGGTTTGTTAACACGAGCGCCACCACTCGGCCACATAGACGCCTGTTTGTGAATGAGGCCTGGGTTTATTTATATATTTTCTTTAATGTTAAAAAAACAGAATTGTAAGAATACAAGGAATTTTAGAAAAAAAAGATACGAAATAAAAAATGTTAGAAATTTTTTTATTTCATTTCATTTGTTTTTGGGGTAGGGAAGTGTAAAATGTATCAGGCTGCCAACTTCTTTAACAGGTTATATCTCTCTTCCTCGACAATTTTTTTATTTTTATTTTTTTTGTTTAGGTTTAAATTAGAAATTTTTGATTTGCTCCCGATTTTTTATGTTTTGTTTTTTCTGGAGCACACTTTTGATGTGGCCATACATCTTGTATAGCTGCCTGGGTTGTCCGTGTTTTTAAATTCCCGTCCATATCTCAGCTGAGTTTGGTCCCTTGGTATCAGGAAAAATCATGCAGTGTTCACAAGTACGTCACATTACAAATACAACAAACAAAATCACGCTGCTTATCCAAAGAAAATCTTCAAAATTTTTAGCATATTTTTGTATAAATTTAAAGCTTAGTTTCGTTTTCCTATAACAAACACCAAACAAAAAACACGCTACTTATCCAAAGAAAATCTTCCAGAATAGAAAAAAAAAACCACATTTTATGTTCAAAGTTTTTAGTATTTTTCAGTATTTATTTATTTAAAACTTGGTTGCGTTTTTTATCAGACAGCAAATGCATAATGTTAAAAAACTTTCTGTGTTTAAAAGTTTAAAGTTAATTTATCGCGCATGTATTCGTACAAGTAAAACAGTAAAAGGTATTCTGAGTAAAAGTACACAATGGATATGATAGCAGCAGGTCATCACAATGTCCAACTGTTCACAAGTTTTCAATGTTTTGGTGAGTTCCAGCGAATACGTCTTTACATCAGTAAAATAAAAAAACATTGTGTAAAGGAATATGATAGTATGTTGTCAGGTGGTCTTATTTTCTCATGAGCATTGTACGCTAGGGACATCTTAGAGATTTGAACTCGCGACCTTCTGTTATTTACTTATGTAGAGTGCCTCGGCTATTTGTGTATGTTTTTGTTACTTTAAAAAAAAAACTACTACAATTAGAAATTTGAGCTTAACGTCACAACACCTACACAACTAATCTTCTTTTTGTTAACAATTTAATATCAAGTTTTACCAGAAGATCGACGTCTTGATCTCTCTATCTCTTCTTCTTCGTTCTCTTTTGTAGTATTGGACTTAATTTTCTCGAGTTTTCTCTCTCCTAGATGAGTTGCTGTCCACAGCTATCGAGCCTCTTATAACCGGGGATTCAAACTCAGGAATCTTCAGTCTAGCAACCATTAGCATTATCGGCCCGACCACGACGTCTATCCCTCAAACTTTGCATGGAGATAAACGTCTTGAATGGTCTATCTTTGAAACTTATACCCGTCCAAACATACAAGTAACCGAACGTCATTGATGCGTCAAAAAGTCGTAAAGCCCATCTTTCAAAATGAAACTTGAAAACCTTTTAGCTACAGACCCGGACGAACTGTCTCATGCTCATTTACTTTCTTAAGAAGTCGGGTTGTCCATCTTATTTACTAGACTAGATGACCACTACAGATCAGACCAACAGCCACTAACTTTCTTACCGCCTGAAGTAATCCATCTTTAAACTATCCACCAGTCAAACAGTCCACTACAGATAAGCCCAACAGCCACAAACTTTCTTACCGCCTTAGGTAATCCATCTTTAAACCATCCTCTAGTCAAGCAAACCACTACACATCAGACCAACAGCCAATATCTTACCGCCTAAAGTAATCCATCTTTAAACCATCCATCTTTAAACCATCCATCTTTAAACCATCCATCTTTAAACCATCCATCTTTAAACCATCCATCTTTAAACCATCCATCTTTAAACCATCCACCAGTCAAGCAGTCCACTACACATCACACCAACAGCCACTAAATATCTTACCGCCTTAAGTAATCCATCTTTAAACCATCCACCAGTCAAGCTGCCTACTACACATCACACCAACAATCACAAAGCGACAACAACCGATCGGTCAGTTGCGTGTTGACAGAAAACAAAACACGACGCTCCCACCTCCGCTGCAGCTTAACGGATCTTAGTTTGCTCTACAGAGCTGTTATTTCATCAAGGAGCTTAAGGTTAAAAGGTAGCTCGCGTGCGGGTACAGCTCTGGTTGTGTTTGTTCCCTCTAGCGGTGCATGGCCGTCTTGTTTGGGAGCTAGACTCCTGTAGGGTACTCATTAGCTGAGCTATGTTGTCTGGGCGAAATGGCTTCTTTGTTCGGGGTTTTATGTCGATGGTTGTAGAGCGGGGTTTGATATTTGAGTGTAGGTACAAAATGGCTTTTTTGTTTGTGGTTTTATGTCGATGGTTGTAGAGCTGGGTTTGATATTTGAGTGTAGGTACAAAATGGTTTCTTTGTTTGGGGTTTTATGTCGATGGTTGTTGAGCTGGGTTTGATATTTGAGTGTACACACAATGTAGGTAGATCTATAAGCCTCTTGGAAAATATACTTTGTTTATAGTATTTCTGAAGTGAAGGGTTTAAAAACTATACTGAATAGTTTTAAAAATTATAACTACATTTTGATGTGAGTTAAATGCAACACAATTTTTTTTGTGTTGCAAGGCGTTGTGTTAAAGAGAGGGTGATGGCCGCAGTATTAAGTTAGATGGGCTAAAATATTCGTTACATTCTTGTAAAAGATGGGCGTTAAAATATTCGTTACATTTTTGTAAAAGATGGGCTTAAAAAATATTCGTTACATTTTTGTAAAAGATGGGTTAAAATATTCGTTACATTCTTGTAAAAGATGGGTTAAAATATTCGTTGCATTCTCCTTTTAAATGGTTAAAATGTTCGTTACATTCTTGTAAAAGATGGGTTAAAATATGCATTACATTCTTGTAAAAGAAGGGTTAAAATATTCGTTGCATTCTTGTAAAAGATGGGTTAAAATGTGTTACATTCTTGTAAAAGATGGGTTAAAATATTTGTTGGATTCTCGTTTCAGATGGGTTAGCTTTAAAATTATCTACTTTGTTTCCGACATCAATGGAAACAGGAGGGGGAAGTAAGAGACGGCTAGAATCTGATGCCCAATTTAAAACCTTTTTGTCTGACAACCACTAATATATACGTAATCACATCCAGGACAGGCATGAAGTGTATTCCATTATATATACATATTCCATTAAACATATATATATATATATATATATATATATATATATATATATATAAAGAGAGAGAGAGAGAGAGAGAGAGTATTATATTGTAGTGTATAAATCTCCCCTGTGTAACGCCGCACACGAAGCAAAGAACTGACCTACGTATAAGGACATGATTATTGTCTAAGGACCGGTTCTGTGGACGTATACATTCCTAGACGCCCGACACCCTCGGGGGAATAACTCTGACCCAACCGACCCACACAAAAAAAAAGAATCACCATCCAAATAACCAAGTACTGTGAACATCAAGAACGACAACTCTTCATTTGTTTCGCTTTATTTACTCACGGAGGCTACTAATCGAGGCGTGTGTTTATAGTAATGGTGGGCAACAGTCTCGCGTCTGATGGTTAAAGGGATGAGTGGACCGAGGATGTTGACTTAATATAAGAGGGCTGTCTAACTTGTCTAAACATTGTCTTTATCGGATGTCAGACATTATGTTTTTCTTGTAAATTATCTCCCATGGTGAAGATATATGTTTGAATGTCTATTGATTATATATATATATATATATATATATATATATATATATATATATATATATATATATATATATATATATATATATATATATATATATAATCAATATAAAGATGAAGGCTTTCATGTATCATGACGATGTTTTAATTAACAATTGACAAGCATTAGCCAGCTAAGCTTTCATTTGGCGTGTGAACCTTGCCCTTTCGCCAGCGTTATCAATCAGATTTAAAACCATATTTTTAAAGTCAAATTTGCTTAGAACAAAATTTCTAACGTCGGCGTGGATTATGCTAAACCTTCTGACGTCACGCGGAATCTTCCTTTAAAAAAATTACATGCAGCAAAAATCACATTGGGATAATTTTTCGTTTTTCGTTTTTTTTTTCCGTGTTTGCGTTTTGAATTAAGTTTTTTGTTGTTTTTTTTTCTAATGAAGAGAATAACAAGTTGAAGCCTCGGTTCTGTTTTCCTTCACATAGCATTTCTTGACACCAGTGTTTCTTTCTTGTGTGGGGGATGATTGTGTGGGGGTTGGTGCATGGGGTGGGGTTGTGGAAAGGTATATGTTGGAGGTAGGGAGGTGCGAAAGGTGGGGGTGGTTAGATAAGGGTGGCATATAGTATCCTTTTTACGTGTGAGGGTTTGTGATGTGAAGTTTGGGATTTGAGGTTTGTGATGCGGGGTGTGTGGTTTGATATGTGAAGTGTGGGTTTGTGATTAGGGGTGTGGGACTCGTGATGTAACGTGAGGTCTGGGTGTTCCTGATATAGGATTATGGATGTGGGATTTATAATGTGGAGTGTGGGGGTGTGGGGTGGGGTTTGATGTGTGGGGTTTGTGACGTGTGATGTAGTGTGAGTGGTTATACAGTTCAACGTGTTTATGTAGAGTGGATTTTTCAGTTTCATGTGTTTCTTTTGGGTGGTGTTGGCTTGGGGGGAAAAGGGTATTGTGGTGTCAGACTGACAATCATACATGCTGATAGATTGACAGACTGACAAACTGACAAACTAACAAACGTACTGACAACCTGACAGATTAATTGACTGTCAGACTGACAATCATACACACTGACAACCTAACTTACTGACATCATTACAACCATACATACTAAGCAGGCTGAATGATCGACAGACTGACAAACTGATAAACAAACGAACAAAACTACATACTGACACAATCCCTCTCAACAAAGTCCTCAAACCTCAACGGCCCGCCGTTACTTTATTATCTTTATCTCTCCCACAACCATTAAACTAATTAACCACAAACTAATTAACCACAAATGCTGATTGAGTTCGTTTAAAAACACGTTAAAAAAATGTACTACCTCATCATTTTTTTTCAAACTGCTAAATTGCAAACAGAAAAACGTTTTAACTTGAACACAACGCTTCAAACACGACCTTTTGACTGTGTAAACACAACGCTTTAAACACAACATCTTGACCTGTCTAAACACAACGCTTTAAACACAACCTCTTGACCTGTCTGAAACACACTAAACTCGCTCTAACCACATTTGTGAAGACGGAATGAGAGTTGTCCTAGTTTGTTGTTTATTTTTTTCATTAAATTTTCAACAAGTTAATTGACATTACGCTAGCCACCACAATAATAACAAAACAAAACACAAAAAATTTCGCGAGTTTAAATTGAAGATATTTTTTTGTATCCTCAACTTCCAAAGGTCAAGAAAATAAAGCGGTATTTGTGCGATGCTTAATTTCACGAAATATAAAATGACGGTTGAGTGCTTGGAAGGAAAGGAGGGGGGGGGGGTGGGCTGAAATTGCTATGCTTTTACAAAAATGAAAGAAACAACGGTTATTGCAAAGCAACTCTGTTTAGGAGAGCAAGGAAGGGGGGGGGGAGAAGAGAATTGAGAGAAGCAGCACACATATACCCATGAATAGAAACATTTATGATCAGATATGTAGTAAAATATATGTAAAGGTGTATGACAAGATATACGCCCAGACATATGCCAGATATATGCCGTATAAAAATATACGCCCTGATATCTGACCAGGTGTATTTTCAGATGTATGATCAGGTATGTCTAGATATATGTCCGCATATCTGCCCAGAGATATGCCCAGAGAAATGTAAAGATACGTGTCACGCTGCCCCTAAACACACCTTGACAGGTGCCGGTGCCAAACTGAACTGAATGGGGGGGGGGGGGGGGTGGTGGTGGTGGTAAGACGTTATCTCTCGCCTCCCCCCTCCCACTTCCCAGAGAGAGAGAGAGAGAGAGGGAGAGAATAAACGCCTGAGAGTAGCACGGTTAAAATAGACATGCACGTTCTAAGCCACTGCAACCTCACTCAGTCTTTTATCACAAAGAACTTCAACGGAGCAGCTTCTCGCCCATATTAAATCACTCACACCAACTCACCCACACACCAACACCCACACACCCACACCAACTACATCCACACCAACACACCCACACCAAATCACTCTCACCCACACCAACACACCTACACCAACACACCCACACCAACTACATCCACACCAACACACCCACACCAAATCACTCTCACCCACACCAACACACCTACACCAACACACCCACACCAACACACCCACACCAACACACCCACACACCCACACACCCAAACACAGACCAACACACCCACACCAACACACCCACACACCCACACACCCAAACACAGACCAACACACCCACACCCACACACCCACACCAACACACCCACACACCCACACCAACACACCCACACACCCACACACCCAAACACAGACCAACACACCCACACCCACACAACCACACCAACACCCACACCAACACACATACAACAACACACCCACACTAAAACCAACACACCAACACCAAATTACACGTACCAAATCACCCAACACCAACTCACACACACCAACTCATACGCAGAAACACGAATACACATAATCATCGACACCAGATTGCACACAAACTCACTCACACCAACACACCCCACCCCAAACCCATCACCCACACCAACTCACCCCCACCCACCTAATTAACAATCAATTAACGATTAAAACCCTACAATGCCTCCCCCCACCCCCTTTATTTTGACCAGCCACCCAGGTCAATATGTACCCAGTGACACCTTTCACGCGCACCCCCGCCCCCGTGGGAACCTCTCGACTAATCCGCCCCACCCCGGGGTTGATTGATTACCTATAATCAAGGTCAGGGTTGGGGACACAGGGGAGTTGTTACGTTCAATTACTTCCCCTTTGTTTTCCCTGAACTGTCAGCGATTAGGCACATAAACTGCCGGACTGTCGGTTTCAAATAAAAGTGTAAACACTCATCATTTTATTAATTAATTAGTTCAATTAATTAAATTTTAGTTTAAGTTTAATTCAGGTATATAAACTGTTGGACAGTCGGTTTTAAATAAAAGTGTTAACACTCATCATTTCTTTAATTAATTAATTCAATTAATTAAATTTTAGTTTAAGTTTAATTCAGGTATATACATTACTGGACTGTCGGTTTTAAATAAAAGTGTAAACACTCATCATTTCATTAATTAATTTATCAATTTTATTAATTCAATTTTAGTTTTAGTTTAATTCAAGTACATAAACTGCTGTTATGGACATTTCAAATAAAAGTGTAAACACTCATCATTTCATTAATAAATAAATTAATTTAATTAATTAAAGTGTAGTTAAAGTTTAATTCGGGTACAAAGTAATACATTTTTTTAAAACATTAAATGTTTTATTTATTGCTTTGTTTGTTCACTTATTTTAAGATTAATGTTTACATTGTATTTGTATAAAGGTTAGTTGATTCATACAATTGTATATGTTGTCAGCTGGCTGCTATATGTTTTAGAATCCATTTATGTACAGTGTATGTACATATTCATATACATCAGTACTTGATGTATACGTTCACGTTAGATTTATTATGTATATGTCCGACATGTAGGCACATATTCATATTTAAAAATACTTTCAACGTTCAATTTAATATCTAAGCACACATACCTTTTAATATTTAACACAAAACCTCTCATTATTTAACCACATAAAGTCTATATTTAAAAAACTCAAGTCCTATATTACATAACCACAAAAATCGTATATTATTTAACCATACAACCATATAATATTTAACCACACAACCCTTATAAAACACAACCCCTATAATATTTAACCACACAACCCCTATAAAACACAACCCCTATAATATTTAACCACACAACTCTATAAAACACAACCCCTTAAATATTTAACCACACAACCCCTATAATATTTAACCACACAACTCCTATAATATTTAACCACACCGCCCTATAATATCTAACCACACAAACCATATTGTATTTCACCAACCCAACCGTATAATATTCACCCCTACAAACCGTACAATATATCACCACACAACCCTTGTAATATATCCCCACACCAACCCTATAACACAACCACCAGACCACACCACCACCTCTAACAACCTACCCC
The DNA here is from genome assembly GCF_028476545.2 of Physella acuta. Classification (NCBI taxonomy): domain Eukaryota; kingdom Metazoa; phylum Mollusca; class Gastropoda; family Physidae; genus Physella; species Physella acuta. Next base: position 311,151 of record NW_026731933.1, on the reverse strand, counting down.
TAAGGGAGCCGTTACACCCCCCCCCCACCCCGCCCACCAACCACGATTCTCAAACGGTTCAACTGACTTTGATGTTTTGAGGACAATAAAACCTTTATTGGTCCAACTACGGCTACATTTTTTTCTTGGGGGAGGGGGGGGGGGGGGTTGAAATGAAAGTCAAAATGGATTTTCAATCGGTTACGCGTTGCGCAAGAACTTTTTTAGAAAAATTAAAACGCGGTTTTTAAAAAGAAAAGCATTTGGAAATAATTCATGGGTTTTAAGATTATTTTTTTTCGTTTATTGATTAGCCAGATGTACAGTATAATGCGTGTCCGTTTTAATGTCAATTCAACCCTAAACTGAACTTTAACCTTGTCTTTAAATATAAGAATAATCTTAAGGGGGGGGGGGGCGTCTTTAAATGACGTCATCTATATGATGATGAGGTGGGGGACTTTTGAGAAGATGTGTGACAAAGGAATATGTAGAGGTTAAGAAAATGTGACATCACATTTTTTAAAATGCTATATTGTGACGTCATACTTTCTGAACACTCCCCTCCCCCCCCCCACCCTCGTCAAGCATCATCACAAGAATTCACCCCCCCCCCCCCCCACACACACACACACGCCCTTTCTCAACGTAGTAGTGTAACAATTGAGTAACATCATTTATGGATGATTCCTCATCGTTTGAGAGCTCTCATCATTTGAATTGGTGGACTCTAATCAAACAAATGTTGATACTTTTTTTTATTATCAACAGACGATATACTGTTTTGGTTATCAACAGATGTTGATACTTTTTTTATTATTATCAACTGTTGATGCTACATGTTTTGATTAGCAACAGATGTTGATCAACAAATGTAATGCACGTTTTGATTATCAACAAAATTTGATGTACTTTTTCATAAGCAACAAATGTCGATACACTTTCTGATTATCAGCAGATGTCCATACACTTTCTGATTATCAACAGATGTTGATCTGAAAGAAATATCAACACGGCGCCGTTTGCTGTAAAAAAAAAACGTGTTGTTTTAACCCATGACACCGCCTCGAGACCTTCCAGATGTGTTATCGGTAAACACCGTTTTAAAACGAGAAGTGGACGAGATTCGATATCTAACGAGGCCCCCGACAAAGGGACACGGTTAAAATAACAGGTGCAGCTTCGATATTTGCTCCGGTCTGAACTAGACTGGTATTGCTTTGGAGGTCTGGAGTTTTAATTGATGATTCCAAGTTGTATTGGTTCGGTGATTATGGAGTCTTTCATTACGGCGTTGAAGTATCGGGTAGTGCTTTATTATTCATACGAATCTGAAATCCTATACCCGGCTAATGGACAAGGACCATTTTAACAATGGTAATATACACATGCATGTACACATTTTGTATATATTCCATAGCTCTAAAGTTGTTTGAGAAGAGCCGCATAATTATTTTAAGAGCCACATACGGCTCGTGGAGCCGCAAGGTCACTCTCAGCAAACCTCGAAACACGACAGTGCTTTAAGTGGCCACTACTAAAAATTCCATAGAACTAGATTTTGAAAACCACCACAAACAGAATTTTCAGGATTCCAATTTACAAGCTCTCTTAAAAATGTATATAACAATGTGTACTAAAATTGTGTACCAAAAATGAGTACCAAAATGTGTACCAAAAATGTGTACCAAAATGTGTACCAAAAATGTGAACTGAAAAAAATGTGTACTGAAAATGTATACCAAAGCGTTATACCAAAAATGTGTACTAAAAATGTGTACCAAAAATGTGTACCAAAAATGTGTACCAAAATGTGAACCGAAAATGTATACCAAAACGTTATACCAAAAATTTGTATAAAAATGTGTACTAAAACTGTGTACCAACATTGTGTACCAAATCTGATTACAAAAACTGTGTACCGTTGATGTTTGTACAAAGGATGGGCTGTTAATTTAGCTCTTGACTTGCTCCTAATTATCATTTATTTGACCCCCAAAACGATCGGTTTAGAGCGCTGCTGACGAAGACATTTGTCCCGAAACGCTAATTCGTTGTTTACATTGTCGTCAACGTATTTGAACTCACTCAAATGTTGGTATTTATTTGTTACTTGAAACCTTTTAGCTAAAACACAATGCAAACAACACAATAAATGATAGCCAACGCAAGTATATATATATATAGGTTATATATATATATATATATATATATATATATATATATATATATATATATATATATATATATATATATATATATATAATATATATATATATATATACCTATATATATATAACCTATATATATATATAACCTATATATATATATATATAACCTATATATATATAACCTATATATATATATAACCTATATATATATAACCTATATATATATAACCTATATATATAATCTATATATATCTAACCTATATATATATAACCTATATTTATGTAACCTATATCTGGGATGTGAGAACCAGCAAAATGGCGGTGGACGTGTATCCCACAGTTCATAGATTCGGGGTGAAAAGAGAGAAGCTAACCTGTCTGATTGAGTTAGCTCCCCGGTCAAACCCCATTTAGCTGCGAGGTGAGGGGGACAGGGCTGTGGTTTTATCTACTTAGGGTGTCATCAGAGGAGGGGAGCGCTAGAGGAGGGCCGCACTAGAGGAGGGCCTTGGAGAGCCGCGTCAAAGGAGGGCCGCGTCAGAGGAGGGCCGCACCAGAGGAGGGCCGCGTCAGAGGAGGGCCGCACCAGAGGAGGGCCGCGTCAGAGGAGGGCCGCACCAGAGGAGGGCCGCGTCAGAGGAGGGCCGCACTAGAGGAGGGCCTTGGAGAGCCGCAACAGAGGAGGGCCGCGTCAAAGGAGGGCCGCGTCAGAGGAGGGCCGCACCAGAGGAGGGCCGCGTCAAAGGAGGGCCGCGTCAGAGGAGGGCCGCGTCAAAGGAGGGCCGCGTCAGAGGAGGGCCGCACCAGAGGAGGGCCGCACCAGAGGAGGGCCGCGTCAGAGGAGGGCCGCGTCAGAGGAGGGCCGCACCAGAGGAGGGCCGCACCAGAGGAGGGCCGCGTCAAAGGAGGGCCGCGTCAGAGGAGGGCCGCACCAGAGGAGGGCCGCGTCAAAGGAGGGCCGCGTCAGAGGAGGGCCGCGTCAGAGGAGGGCCGCACCAGAGGAGGGCCGCGTCAGAGGAGGGCCGCACCAGAGGAGGGCCGCGTCAGAGGAGGGCCGCACCAGAGGAGGGCCGCGTCAGAGGAGGGCCGCACCAGAGGAGGGCCGCGTCAGAGGAGGGCCGCACCAGAGGAGGGCCGCGTCAGAGGAGGGCCGCACCAGAGGAGGGCCGCGTCAGAGGAGGGCCGCATCAGAGGAGGGCCGCGTCAGAGGAGGGCCGCACCAGAGGAGGGCCGTGTTAGAGGAGGGCCGTGCCAGTAGAGGGCCGCACTAGAGGAGGGCCGCGTTAGAGGAGTGTTGGAAACATCACAGATACGGTGTGGGGCGGGGAGGGGGTAATGGTAAGGGGACAAGGGAGGGAGTTGACTTTATGTGCTTTTGAGATATCTATGAATGAATATTGTAACTTATTCCTTGAGGGGAATGGGTGAGTACTTTGTGTACTATTGAGACGTAAGGATGAGCGAAAGTGTAACACATTCACTCAGTATTCCCAGTGAGCAAGAGGGGTGATGGATACTTTATTTACTATATGAGATTTTTAGATTTGTTTAGCTAATGGTATGGGTAGTTGTAATGAATTTCTTGTTCTTCTATGTGGGGGGGGGGGGGTCCAATAATATATAAAGTGAATGTGTGTTACCCCCTCCCCCTAATAACAGAACTTCTAGATCATGTGCGAATTTCGCAACAAGAAATAAAGCAAAATCATCACGTAAAATTGGATATCGATTTCATCGGCAGAACATTGATCAGAAATCGACCCAAATCTTGTGGCTTTGAAACTTCTAGGACTAAGTTCTTCAGTTTATTTTATTTTCTTATTTTATGAAACGTTTTTACCAAAAATACTTAGATATGCTTTCTTGAATTTAAATTTAACCGTTGAATAATGAGACATATTGCAAGCATAAGTTTGGCAAACGGCGAAGTATTAATATTATCCAGTTTAAATTAATCAGGAAATGCCACAAGCACTTCCGCACTAGGCGACGTTGAGTCCATAGGTCACAGGTCAAACCCACGGCAGTGTTGAGTCCACAGGTCACAGGTCACAGGTCACAGGTCACAGCAACTACTTGGCTTTGAAGTCAAGTCTCCACTGCTCTGTAGTCGCTAGTTCACTGCTCACGTTCTACGCACGTGCACCCTAGTAAGTGTCGTCTGCTGTGTTGTGGATGAGTAAGACGATTCGTCGTCCGCTTATAAGATAACAGCTATGACTCGAATGACAAGGCATAAAAAAAACAAGAAGAAATAAAGGGGTTAGATCTCCCAAGAGCATATAGCTCTTTATTGAATGATCGGCCATGATTGAATCTGTTATTTTAATAACATTTCCTGTTTGTCTGCTCGAACTTGGGGAGATATATTTTTTATAATGTGAGGGGGTGGGGGAAAGGGGGGGGTGGGGATGGAATCATCCAGTTTCTTTAGATTGTGGGTGAAAAGAAAAGTATAAGATGGGTGGGGGTGGGGAAGGAAGGAGCCATCATTCACGTTTAACGTATATCTTTTTCTATATATTTTTTTATTTTTTTTTTCCTTTTTTGTTTTTTTTTTAAGATGGCATTGAGAATTGTTAAAGGATGGCTAATACAACCCAAAATGGCACCTAGAAGATATTGAGGGGGGGGGGGGACGGCTATACACTGGAGTTGTGAGAGCGTTGAGAAAAAAAAACTGGGGGGTGGGGGATGAAAGTGGAATGTGGTCGAAGGAGTGGGGTTTTTTTTTATAGAAATTAGGACGTGAGTGGTATCGGCGGTGTGGGGTGGGGGGATGCACGTGTTTGGGCATGTGTGTGTGTGTGAATGTGGGGGGGTCGGCGTGTGAGACACAGAATGTTATTAGACCCCCTGCTCTCTACCCCTCACAAGGAGATTACAGTTGCTGGACAAACAGATAAAAACTCAATCCCTCGCTGGCATTGGGGGAGGGGAGAAGCGGAAAGGGGTGGGGGTGGGGTACCCCGATCAACTAAATGATCCATCAGGCAGGTTCCTTGAAGACTACAGCATGATACCTCCCCCACCCCCTATCCTCACGTCCTCCCCCCCCACCCCCCCCCCCCCCCCATTATTTCTCCCACCCGGAATCCATTCCGCTTCTCCGGGCTAACGAATAGCATTTCCTTACTAAAACACCTCCCGTACAAGCCCCCTGCGGAAGAGGAGTGAGCTTCGTTTTTTTTTTTTCTCCCCCGTCAAGTTCTCCCCATCTCCTCTGACTAAGTCATCTAGGGTGAGCATTCTAGGTTTACTTCTCTTTACGTTGATGAGCTATTTTTAGAAAGCCGTATATCTCTGAGCAGTTTGTGCGCGTGGGGATTTTTTTTTTGGGGGGGGAGGATGAAAGTTTCCATCTTATCTCTTACAGTTAAACTTAGGGGTGGGGGATTTTGAAAAAAAAAAAAACTTAGATTGTGAGTTCTATTTTTAGGTTTTTTTAGGACGTGGCCGTGATGAAAGTTGTTGCCGCGATTTGCGCGCTAAATAAAATTTCACTAGATGTTGTATCTACGTGTGTGTGTGGGGGGGGGGGGGGGGGGGGGGTAGGGTTGAGGTAGACTCATCAATGCAAGACACTTTAAAACTAGGGCAGCCGTAGAACAGGTGATTGATGGTTCTCGCTCCCTGTACCATAATGATATTAATGGGTTTTTTCCCACGTTTTCTTTAACTTGCTTTCTCTGTTTGTCTTTCCAATCAAATCTTGCGATCGAAATTTCTGGCACTTCCCAGTTAGCTAGCGCGCTGAAATTTTCAGGGAAGCTTTCTTTTGGATGACCATTGAATATTCAATTGTTATTATTACTAAATTGATCAATGGAAACATTTTATTGAGCATTTTAGACCGCTATATAATCTATATATATAATCCTCCTCTGCTAGCCATTAGAAAAAAAAACCAGCGACGCGTACCTCGCGCGCAGTGAAGCGAACGATCACATGTCGCCACAGGCTTAGGGGCAGAGAATTTAGCTTGAACCGAGTTTAAACTTACAGAAGGTAGGCCAGTTTGGGGGAGACGATATGGTCGAGTGGTTGGGCACACGATTGCTATCCCACTCGACACGGGTTCAAATCTATGTGTTCTAGTCAGTAACGTATTCAAACAACGTGTTTTTTACGAGTTGTCTTTTTACGAGTTGTCTTTTTACGAGTTGTCTTTTTACGAGTTGTCTTCGTTTACCCAAAAAAAGTGAAAAGATAAAATCGATAGCAAGATTTTAATGCAAACAAACAGACAAAGACTAAAAAGTAGAAAATAATAATCATTAAAAAAGTTTTAAAAAACCCACGTTTTCTGATTGAACTAAAAAGTAGAAAATAAATGCTATAGGCCCTACATCACAATAATGCAAGCGATCACTCTACTATAAGCAAGCAAAAACGTGGGGCGCCGTGATTTTCTTACAGTTTCTAATACTGTTGACTCTCTACAAGCTCCCTAATAAAAGTCAATAGTATTATCTAATCAATAGTAATATAACTTTTACTTCGACGCCCCACGTTTTTGATCGCTTATAGTAGAGTGATCGCTTGCATTATTGTGATGTAGGGCCTATAGCATTTATTTTCTACTTTTTAGTTCAATCAGAAAACGTGGGTTTTTTAAAACTTTTTTAATGATTATTATTTACTTTTAGCATAATGATATTAAGGGTTTTGTCTACTTTTAACATAATAGTATTAATGGGTTTTATTTTACTTTTAACATTATGATATTAATAGGTTTTTTACTATTAACATAATGATATTAATGGGTTTTTTACTTTTAACATAATGATATTAATGGGTTTTATTTTACTTTTAACATTATGATATTAATAGGTTTTTTACTATTAACATAATGATATTAATGGGTTTTATTTTACTTTAACATAATGATATTAATGGGTTTTATTTTACTTTTAACATATTGATATTAATGGTTTTATTTTACTTTTAACATAATGATATTAATGGTTTGGTCTAGTTTTAACATAATGATATTAATGTGCTTCTTTTTACTTTAACAATTTTTTTTTATACTTTTAACATAAAGGTGTGAGTGGGTTTTTTTACTTTTAGCATAATGATATTAATGGTATTTTTTCCCCTTTAAACATATATTTCTTTCTTCTACTTTTAACAAAATTAAATTAATGTTTTTTCTCTACTTTTTACTTATATAATTAATGTTTTTTTTTTTTTTTTTTTTTTTTTTGACACAAACCAACTTGACCTCAAGAGTGACATTAATATAAAAAAATTGAAATCGAAAATATCGAAAACCCTGTATTGCTATCACGTCAGCAACAAGGTACCATTACATAGTATCACACACAGTTTTTTTTTGTCAATGTGGTATTTAATAATATTGGTTTAAATTATTTTATAACTATTTAACTCATTATACTATGGAGCGAAGAAAAATACTTTAAATTTTAAACTTCCTTTAAAAAGCAATAAAAGCAGATATTTTAAAAGCCTTTATTTAATGCAAAAGGGAGACTAAAATATTTGCACGGAAAGGGGAAAGAACCTGACGACTTAACCTAGCCATCAAATTTGAACCTAGAATGACAGGTTTGTCAATAGGTTTTTGTTAGATAACGCTAAGAACGTCAATTTTTATTAGAGGAAAATGTAGTATTAAGTTATTGAAAGTTTACACAATGACTGTAACAGTTTTGTTTCTCAATTCATAACGAAATACACTAGACATTCATTTCATTATGAATTTAGATTTATTTATTTAATATATTAGCAAATTTGTTAAGTATTTGACGAAAGCCGTTTTTAGAAAAATTCTTTTGCGTTGACTTTCAATACGAGCGATTAAATCAAGACAGCTATAGTAATTAAAAATGTAGAATAAATTTAAGATCCCCAGCTTTCTTAGGGGGATACCCCTCACCCCCCCCCCCCCCACACACACACACACACCACATACACATCATGTGAATACTCGTTTGTTTTATATAATAACAAGAGCCCAAACCCCACACATATCGCACTAAAGCGTCATACATATATCTATGCCCACACAATGTATATGGATTACGCAAGCAAAATTTGAAATAAATACACCGTAAAACAACAAAGAAATGATTAGATTAAATAAGAACAATGTCTTGTCCGCTTTTGAAAGAATGAACTTTAAAGGGAAAAAAACAAATGACAGACAAATTGGCTCAATTAGAACTCACATCTGTAGGGGAGAGGGGGGGGGGGTTGCTGGCTGGCTTTTATAAATGTAGAAAAACCTGATGTAATGTTTAAGAAATCGATGTTATTTTTAAGACGTATAATTTGTTACGTGCCTTTACTAACATTTTACAACTATATTACCACTCTTTGAAAAGCCGTGATAGTTTAGAGTATAAATCTAGTGCAGATTTTACTTAAAAAACGCAAAAAAGGTGAGAATAAAAAATAGATTTTTTTTTAAATGTGAAGTCAATAGGTCTGAGTTCAATACTCCACAAAATAAAATGTTTACCTTTCTAATACATAATTCGTGCGTTTCTTGATCTCGTTCAAAAGCTAATGAAAATTCCAAATTCCCAAATGGTGCCAAAACTGGCATAAAAATCGAGGTGATTTTTTTTAAAGATTGCAGCTGTATTTTATAAACAGATGGATGTTGTGGTACAGTCATTCAACCAATGACGTCATGCAGACACCTGATTACACCTTAGCCCTGCACCGGGCTGAAACAGACGGAAGATATAAATAGATTTATGTTGCGTCTGTTTCAATATTTTTACACCATACGCTGCAGGCGGCAGTGAATTTTTTTTATTTAAATAAATGTTCCGAGGTTTAAAACTGCATGAGTGAACCATTCTTCAACATGCTTAATGGGGAAAATCTATGAAGATTAAAAAAGAACTAGATCTATATGACATTGATAATGTGGTTTCTATGACAACTTTAAAAGAATTTTTGACATTTTCTACCCCCATACACCACATACAACATCGCCACAATATAGTTAATGTTTGTATGACCCACACACACACACACCACATACAACATAGTAAGTCCATGAATGTGTTTGTATGACCCCCACACACAACATACAACATAGTATGTCCACCATATAGATGATGTTTGTATGACCCACACACACACACCACATACAACATAGTAAGTCCATGAATGTGTTTGTATGACCCCCACACACAACATACAACATAGTATGTCCACCATATAGATGATGTTTGTATGACCCACACACACACACCACATACAACATAGTAAGTCCATAAATGTGTTTGTATGACCCCCACACACAACATACAACATAGTATGTCCACCATATAGCTGATGTTTGTATGACCCCCACACACCACATACAACATAGTAAGTCCATGAATGTGTTTGTATGACCCCCACATACAACATAGTATGTCCACCATACAGCTGTTGTTTGTATGACCCCCACACACAACATACAACATAGTAAGTCCATAAATGTGTTTGTATGACCCCCACATACAACATAGTATGTCCACCATATAGATGATGTTTGTATGACCCACCCACACCACATACAACATAGTAAGTCCATAAATGTGTTTGTATGACCCCCACACACCACATACAACAAAGTAAGTCCATAAATGTGTTTGTATGACCCACATACACCACATACAACATAGTAAGTCCATAAATGTGTTTGTATGACCCCCACACACAACATACAACATAAAAAGTCCATAAATGTGTTTGTATGACCCCCACACACCACATACAACATAGTATGTCCACCATATAGATGATGTTTGTATGACCCCCACACACAACATACAACATAGTATGTCCACCATATAGATGATGTTTGTGTAAGCTACCACAACATTGGCTTGGTATTACTAGTGTTTGAAATAAGTATTCTTAGATAGTTTGAGCGTGCGTGCGTGCTTGTATTTATGTATGTATGTAGCTTTGACTAAGTTTAATTATGCTTGGTACGACCGCCGTGGTCAGAATCTTTTATTGCCCAGGGTCCAACTAATGCTAAACTAGTGCTGAGTGTATCAGGTCGCCTGTCCTTTAGACCTAAAAAAGCAAAAAAAGTTGTGGGTGTTGTTCTGAGAGGCAGGTGTGAGGTGATGATGTTGTAAATTTGAGAACTCGTGTGCTACTGTTTGACGTGTTGTTGTTTTGTGTTCATAGACTCGGTGATGATGTTGTAAATTTGAGAACTCTTTTGCATATTTTTGACGTGTTGTTGTTTAGTGTTAACACACTCGGTGATGATGTTGTAAATTTGAGAAACCTTAGTGCACCTGTTTGACGTGTATGTGATGTATGTGTCTAAAGACACATGATGACGTGATGTTGTAAATTTAAGAACCCTTGGGCAACTGTTTAACGTGTTGTTATTTTGTGTTCACAGACTCGGTGATGTTGTTGTAAATTTGAGAACCCTTGAGCATATTTTTGAAGTGTTGTTGTTTTGTGTTCACAGAATAGGTGATGATGTTGTAAATTTGAGAACCCTTGTGTACATGTTTGACGTGTTGTTGTTGTTTTGTGTTCACAGACTCTGTACAAGACCTAATGGACGGCTGTTTGGACGGCTTCTTCGGCTACAAGTGCTTGAATCGATGCAACTGTGCGGACCGGCGCCCCTGCAACAAGGAGACAGGGGCGTGCGCTAATGGGTGCCGACCCGGGTTCTGGGGCCCGTCTTGTCTGTTGGGTGAGTCTTGGAGATATGACTTGTCATGATACTTTTTTTTTTTTTTTTTTTTTTTTTTTTTTTTTTTTTTTTTTTTTTTGCTGTCGGAAGATTTTTTTTACGTCACTATGTCGGCTTTTCAAACACTGAATTTATAAGTTAAAACTGAAATCTTTTTTTTTATTCTGATAAAACAGTTCACAATGACTAGAAAAATGTTACTGCCAGTTACACGAACAATACAGATTGCCGGAAAAAAAAACTTTCAGAACGATTGCAAATGTTGGATATAATCTTAAATGTCTACATGTAAAAAATTCGTCATCTCTCTACTATAAATCCATTGCTAAGTATAAAAATAACTCAGATTCCGACAAAATTGCAAGCGACCATGCTAACCTCCCTTAGTTAGCAATTAAAACATTTACAAAAACCAAAAGTAGTGCCGGCAATGTACCACCATTTAAAAAACTATCTGCAAGAACCAACGTCCTTAGATTATAACATAGCACCAGTCTTAAACCACCTACATCATACTTAACAACTGATCAGCTTTTGCCTATGCTATTTCCCACAGTATATCAGATGTATATTACAGAGCATACACGAATGCCTAACATATAAACCCGTAGTAAAAAAAAATTAAAAATCTTTAAAGAAAATTTATCTAGCGCAATTACGTCTCAACGTTTGACATTAATTAACTGCCACACTTTACAGATCCACGTTACATAACTGAATGATTGATATCGTAACTAAAACATTAATTTTTACAGTAACATTTAACATGTGTATCAATGTACTTCTGATTAACACGCGTGCTAATGTTTAGGCCCTACATACGCAAGCTGATACTCACACATCACGTGCTAATGTGTACATACATCAGTTTATACTCACACATCACGTGCTAATGTGTAGGCCCTTCATACACAAGCTGATACTCACAGATCCCGTGCTAATGTGTACATACATAAGCTTATACTCACACATCACGTACTAATGTGTACATACATCAGTTTAAACTCACACATCACTTGTAAATAACCCCTCATAAACAGATTCCATTACATATACTTAAGCACTCAAAAGTAAATATACATATGTTTTTTTTACCTTTTAAAACCCTTTATTCTATTTGTCATTTTATTTATTTATTTTTATTTTTTATGTTGTTTTTTTAAGGTGAATAAATTAAAAATATAATGATTTACATTGAATTTTAATCATACTAACTTCACAAATGTAATAATTTTATGTGTAGCTACTTTAGCGTTTAACTCACCACATGCTAATGATGTATGCTGCTTAGTTTCATTTAATTAGCGTTTGTTAACTAACGTTTGGCTTCTTTTCAAAACAATAGCATGGAGAGTAACTAACCCTAGTTTTGCTCTGAGCATGATTTAAACAATGAATTCAATTTAACCATGCATTTTGGTTTGTCTTGCTGTGTTTGGTGTGTTGGGGCGTCTTGCTTTATAGCCAACGATTAAAACCTGACATGGTTTAATCAAATAGCAAGACATCTTGTTGTAGAGTGCAACGTACCACTAGAAAATCTGGCATTAACCACACGCTAATGATCTGGCAATGTGGTGCATTTGAACCACTAGACTAAGGGGCAGCGATCTTTAGACATCTTGAAATATCTTAAAGTTACCAATTAAACATCTCGCAAAATTTCTAGGCGATCCAATAGATACTCCCCGGCGATCTATAGACATCTTGGAAATCTTAAAGTAAGCTAGTAATTCGACATCTCGAAAAATTTCTAGGTGATCCAAAAGATACTCCCGAGCGATCTTTAGACATCTTGGAATATCTTAAAGCTACAAATTCGACATCTCGCAAAATTTCGCTGCGACCCACTATAAATCCCACAGCGATCTGTTAGACATCTCGCAAAATTTCTAGGGGATCTAATAGATATTACACAACGATCTCTATACATATTGGAATATCTCATGGCTACCAATTAAACATCTCGCAAAATTTCGCTGCGACCCACTATATATTGCACAACGATCTGTTAGACATCTCGAAAAATCGTTCAGCGTCCAATGTAAACAGCTCACAGCGCACAACTCACTAGTGATTTCAAATAAATCTGTTTGGGATCTCGCGAGTTCGTCAGCGTGCTATCCACTACACCACTGGGACTCCGCTGGTCGATAATTAGCTCCGGTGGTCGATAATTAGCTCCGGTGGTTGATAATTAGCTCCGCTGGTCGATAATTAACTCAAGTCAATTTCATTAACCTCAGCTATAAGCATACTTGTTTATTTCTGAGAAAACCGTTCAGACATCATCATATGGTTTTTGGTGAAACATTAAGGGGGAGAATGCGGCTTAAAATAGGTCAACGGTGTGGGGTGTTGGGTCACAGGGATGGGGGTCTCTAAAGGGGTCTCAGTGGAATAACTAAGGTGGACAACCCCTGGACGAGCTGACCCGAGCAGTGAAATACAGTACGCCCACTGCGCCAATTCCTAATCAGTCTCCCATTAACATAAATCTTCTATGAGCCGGGGATGGCATTTCCCATTCGAGGGGAAGCGTATTGTTAATTAATGAATCAATTCATTAATTAATGCGCGTGTGGATGCCCAAACCGGAAGTTGGTTAAGAAATGTGTGACGTGTACGTTTAGATCAAATTACGACGTAACGTCAAGGGGACTTCAGAAAGATATTTCACCACGAGAATAATTCGTATCAACCTGCATTAAATCTAATTGGATAGAAACAAAAACACCAAAAAAATACCGCACGGAAACACAATCCCGTTAAAGTCTTACGTACGGCGCCCAACGAAGATTCGAACCCTCAGCCTACGGCGACTTTAGTTTACAACCCATTACGCTTCTCTTTGCTTTCTTTTAATTCACAGAAAATAAATGCTATTACAATGATCAGAAAAAGCTCTACAGAGGCTCCCTCTCCCAGACGATCAACTTCCGGACATGCCAACGGTGGGACCGGAAAGTCCCCCACCACCACCAATACAAGGAGAAGGATTTTATCGACGGCGCCTACCCCAAGAATTACTGTCGGGTCACCCCCGACTTTACCGCCCCCTGGTGCTACACCGACGACCCTGAGACCCGCTGGGAAAACTGTTCGGTGGAGAACTGCCGTAAGTATGTTTAAAAGTTGCACCGAGAAAAGAAACGGTGCAGAAACTATGCGATCAGCACTGTGGTTTATCCAAAAAAATTGTTTATTTACGGAAGTAAACGTATTTTTTTATCATACATTTCATTCATTAAAATATCGAGAGAAAAAAAATCACATACATATAGTACGATACATTTGATTGTATATTTTACTGTATTTATGCTCAAAATTATGAACTAAAAAACAGTAAGCTATTACTTAATTATAAATTTAACTACATCTTTTGCGCAGGTGGACGCCGATTATTTTAACGAAGTTGAAAAATGTTCACATTTTTATTTAAATGACATACATTACTAAGCTCTGAATAATAAAAACTAAATAGCAATGAGATATGAATATGAACAATGAATGAAGTAAAATTTTTGAGACGACTCATGTAGAACAGCATTGTGCCAGTGTGTAATCTCTTTTTTTCGCGTGTGGCCTACAGCTTTAAAACTTTCGCATGCTTTTTTTCTATCTACAGATTCTTTAGTGCATTGTTACAATAATTATAGATCTAGTGAGTCTAGTTTTTCTTCATATAATTTTTTCTATCTGTGCAGCAAAATCCCGCTCTTGTATTTAGACTAACCTGGAGGATGAATTATTAATGTTTACAAGTTCTAGTCAATGTTCCGTAATAAAGTTTCTTTGATACAATCGCTTGTCTAAGAAATTGCAACATATAACTAAAAGTAAATAAAATAAGACGAGATTGGTCTCCTAATGTAGCTTCAAATCAGAAATTCTGGGCATGTATACTACAGAGAAGGGTTGGCGTGGCCTAGAGGTAGAGCACTAGACTCGAGTTCAAATCCGGGTTAAAGTCAGCAGACCTTCCCTGAGTCCACCCAGCTCTGATGGGTACCTAACTCACGTTAGGGAAAGTATAGGCGGCTGGGCATAGTGTTTACCTTAATATCCCTTCATATGCCGAGGTCATGAAACATATGAACTCTAACTTCATCTGCCCAATGGATCGCTAGGTCTTAACAGGAATCTTTACTTATCCAAAAGAAAAGCTAAGACAAACAACCAAGTTTTATGTCAATCTGAAGAACACAGTAAGCGCTGACCCAAATCCATTGTCTGAGTACTTGCCTCTGTCTTTTCCCAGTCTTAGAAGAATGTTGTCTGTGTACAATTCAAAAGTTGCCTGTTTTCGCCAGCTGATGCGGAAATGTTTTCATTTCAATCAAATCATGTTTTCTACTCATTAAAATTTTAAGTTTTAACATTCAACGCTACTTTAAAGTTTTAATTTGGAGAAAAAAAACTTACTTTCTAAAAGAAGACATGAAACCGATGTTTTGTTGAGTGATCAAAAGAGTAGATGAGGTCTTTGTTTGGTCTCTTGTGAGTGAGCTTTGATGGCTTGTATAGACAAACCAGGTACTAGTGTAAAGACACGCAATCCTAGTCTCAAAACCTTCTGTACATTGAAAATCAATATCGACTTTGGAACATGTGACAACACGAAATTCCTATATATATATATATATATATATATATATATATATATATATATATATATATATATATATATATATATATATATATATATATATATATATATATATAAATATATATATTTTATATTTATATATATATATATATATATATATATATATATATATATATATATATATAGAGAGAGAGAGAGAGAGAGAGAGAGAGAGAGAGAGAGAGGGTGGGGGGTAAGTGTGTGTGTGTGTGTGTGTGCGTGCTTGCGTGCGTGCGTGCATGCTTGTGTGCGTGCGTGCGTGCGTACGTACGAACTTGCGAGCACGTGTGTGCGTGTATGCTAAGTGTTTCTTTCAGAAATATTTCTCTGGGGATGAGCACTTGAGACTTTCACTGGTTAAGCTATATATTATCTATTTAAAATATATTTATTTCGTTTTCGTTTAGGGGGGGGGTCGAAGAGATGTCTGAAAGAAACTTCGTGCTTGTGTTTATGTGTATATTTAGTGTGTATGTGTATCGGGTTCAGAAATACTGTCTACATCACAGATCACATCACTTTATTTTCTCTAACTTTTCCCTTTCCCTCCTCTCTCTCTCTCTCTCTCTCACACACACACACACACACACACACACACACACACACACACACACATACACACATCGCCTAGCTAAAAATTAAATGACCGTGGGAAACGCCATAACCTGGCCGAGTTAATTAAAAAAAATATCTCCGCGTGGATTCAGAAACTTAACGCTGCAGGAAACGGTGTACGTTTTTTTTTTTTTTTTTACGTAGCGAGATGTTAATCATTATTGGGTGGGTGTTTCCCTCACCAGGATCACAAGATTCTATCGCATTACACAGGAAATTCCCGATAAGGAACATGGAATTCCCGATAAGCCTCAATGAGAAAATGAAAGTGTTGATGTTAAGGTACTCTCCATCGAAAAAGTTCCTTTAAGTTTTTGAATAAACAGTGTTTTCTTAATTTGATTTGTAAAGTAATTAGCAATTATAGAATTTTGAATACTTTTTGTTTAGAAAACGTAGGATCTTTGTGGAGTAATTAGAATCTAATCTAATTAATTACTAGTTTAAAGTCTATGATGCATTTTGGATAAAAGAACCTTCACCTTAGAAATGCTTTAAAGTTTACAAAGACAACTCTTGCAGATAAACTAAACAGGGTTCTGTTCTCTTTGGTTTAGGCGATGGTTTATGTTAGGCTTGAAGCAGGACGCCATGATATTGCTGAGACGGACGGTCACAGCGTATGTGGTATGGTTTACCGACAAGATCAATGCCCATCATCTCCACACTTCTACCCCCCCCCCCCCACACATACACAACTTGTGACGTAATCACATCCAGCATGGGTGGGCTCAGTGGCGTCCAACGGATTCGATCCAAGGTCTGACTTATCAGCGGGATTTACCATTTTCCCCACAATCCTTACAGTTTTTGTAATCCTGCGCTCCACTGCCCCCCCTATCCCACCCACCCCCCCCCCCACACACACACACACACAGGGTGGGCTCAGTGGCCCCAAACGCATTCGATCCAAGGTCTGACTTATTAGCGAGATTTACTTTTTTTCCCACAATCCTTGTAATCCTGCGCTCCACTGGCCCCTTCCCACACCCCACCCCCGACCCCCACCCGCTCCACACACACACACACACAAACACTGCCACCTCTCCCACCCCTACCCCCACCACACACACACACTGCCACATCCGTTTTACACGACACTACTCACACAACGTCCCTGACACTTGCAACAGTAACAGCGTCAGTGAGCAGGCTACTTTAAACAACCGCAGACTTTTTGCTCACTTTGAAAACGTCAAGGCCTAGGCCCCGAGCCTCAAAGCAAATCAAAACAAGGCACTGCACGTGCTGGAAGTCTCCCAGACCTAGGCACCGCCAGCAGGCAACAGACGACTCTACCTATTTTCAGCAGGGAGCACATTCCATTCACCCGGCGTCTCACGCTTGCTACACACCTACACATCCGCTGTACGGTGTTGATGGCAGATTGTCTACCCCGATAAGAGATCCGTGCTTCGTTCATAGTATATGTCCAGTAATGGGAGAATAATAAAGGAATAACATGTTTTTTTTTTAAATAAAGGTTGAATTATATCAAAATAATGCACAAAAATAGCTAAACTTAGAAGGTCCGGGCAGTAAGCATTTTTTGTTTAACAGAACATCGGTCAACTACGCATTCCGTGCAAGTTCTATACACGAGATTTTGATGTCCCTACTTTATGAACGTGCATGTCGACTCAACTTTATATATATATATATATATATATATATATATATATATATATATATATATATATATATATATATATATATATATATATATATATATATATTATTATATATATTATATATATATATATATATATATATATATATATATATATATATATATATATATATATATATATATATATATATATATATATATATATATATATATATATATATATATATATATATATATATATATATAAATACATTTTTAAAGTAATAAGCAATCTAAAACTATATTATATTCAAGTATTATCATGGGACCAGAGTTTCTTCCAGTCCGCCCCCCCCCACCCCCGAAGAAAGTCTACCGCCCCATCCCCCCCCCCCCCCCCCCCCCCCCGAACGAAATGGAATTTATATAGAAAATATATACTTTTACCAGTGTCCGCCCCCCCCCCCCGGAAAATGTTGACCCCCCCCCCCCCCCCCGAAAATATCAAGTGCCCCCTCCCCTCCGGAGAAAAAAAGTCTGGAAGAAACACTGCATGGGACGGCGTAACCAATCGGTAGAGAGCTACACTATTAACCCGAAAATTCCATGTTCGTATCCGGGTTTAAGTCAGTAGAATGTCCTTGAGTCCACCCAGCTCTGATGGGTACCTAACTCCCGTAAAATCAGAAGCCTCGCTAAGTTTTTACATTATAATCATTGAACTCTCAATCAAAGCCGTTAATCTTACATCTCTCTCTCTCCCCTCTCTTGTCCTCCTCTTCCTCCTCCCTCCCCTTGTCCCTCCTTATCTCCCTCTCTCTCTTCCTCCCCCCCCCCCTTTCTCTCATGTAGAGCTTACTCTGATCTCTAGCGACAGAACATGTTGTTTGTGTTCAAAGTGTAATCAGGTTAACTAATTAATCAGGGCAGCAATTTAACAGCTTCCAGTGCTAATATAACTTGGCTTATTTACCTTGAAGCAATTTTTTAAAAAGTAACGAAACAAATTAAAACAAGCGTGTTGTATATAACGAATGATGTATTTTGTTTTTATATAACCATTGCTTCCATGTGTGCAATAATAATAACAGTACTAGATCTAATAATTTTATCGCAGATTTTTTTCCCTAACAAAATTATGGTAAAAAAAATTAAGAACTTCATTACTATGGTTCAACACGTATAATTTTTTTAAAATTATTCAACTTTCATTTTTATTTAAATGCCCTCACTCCACTAAAATTGAATGTAGTTTTGGTCATTAATTTCTTACCCTAATGAGTTATATCCCTCTATAAATATACCTGATGGGATTTCCCGTTCCCGACTTTCACTATGTGAGTACTGCTGATCTCGAAAACACATCGGTGTGTGCTGTATGACGTCACTTTTACCCCGCTGAAACCTTGTGATCTAGAACATTAAACGTCGAAATCAGTCGCTTTCATTCCTTGCTTTGCATTCTCAAATCACAAATTAAGCCGGTATTCGCCAGAGATGGTGAGCCTAGTGACCGGAAAGATGCGCAACGGAAAACTGCGCACAAAAAAAAGTGCGCAAGGGCAATTTTGTTTTCTTAAATCGAGCATTTCTAGACATTAACAAAGAGTGACTGCATGTATACTGTAGAATAATAAAACATACTTTTAAAAAATAAGACAAATTTAAAGTGTATTAGTATAATTAGTTTGTATTTGCACATTTTCTGTTTGCGCAGTTTTCCGTTGCGCAGTTTTCCGTTTGCGCATTTTTTCTGGGAACAAAAATGGAAACAGGGTGGTCTACCGGTTCACTTTAACTCCTCCAACCATTTAACAAGGTCCTCTATCTTGTTGAAATGCAATCTGACACTAAACCGAATCGCAATCCTTTTCAATCAAGATAATTCGCTGAAAGAAATATTTTAATACGGTTTGCCACAAATTAATAATTCAATTAACAATTATTCTATTGCTTGCGCGTTTAATGGACGATATCTAAAATAATGTGCGGTCAGTTTCTTTGATCTTTGGCGTTTAACGCAATTAAACGAAAATATTTCTTTAAAAAATTTAATTTAAACAGTCTTTTAAAATTTTAAAATTATTTTAAATTAGATTGTAGTTTAGCATCGCGTATTTGTTATGCCAACCACACCGGCTCTTCGAAATTGGAGCTCACAGAAATTGATCTCAACATTTTCAACTCTACGGATCGTCACAACGTATTACTATTGTAACCATTCACAAAACTGTATATTTAAGTACCTGAGGACATCACCACACCTCTTCCCCTCCCCCACCCAACATTCTATCCAGGGGCGTAGCGAGGGGGGGGGGCGGGGGATGCGGACCGCACCGGGTGACACCATTTAGGGGGGGGGGTGACACCAAGGCAAAAAATAGCAAAATATATAGAGAAAAACTTGGGGGGGGGGGGTGCAAATCGAAAGTTTGAGGGGGGGGGTGCAAATCGAAAGTTTGAGGGGGGTGCAAATCGAAAATTTGAAAGTTTGTCCCCGGGAAGGGTCGCTACACCTCTGTGGGGGTGACACCATTAAGTGCCGCACCGTGTGACACCCGACCTCGCTACGCCACTGATTCTATCTAAGAAAAAAAATGTGAGTACACATTATATTTATGTGCGCGTGGCTTTACAAAGTCCTGCACGAGGTTAAATAAATTTTACTAAAGGACTGCGTGACTGCTCAGTTTAAATGTTCCCCCTCCCTCACCTCCCTCCCCTCCGTATCTCTACGCCCCTGTCTTCAACTTTAACATTGAGAATAACGTTATCACATTTTTGGTGTTCGTAATTATAATGATAAAGCACGTCAGCTTTAGATTTCTGATTATTTTCACCGCGTTAGAACAATCTGATTTGGTGGCGTGATAACTCGCTGTCTTAATCACTGGTCGCTCAAGTCAACTGACCTCTAGGGCGGGGGGAAATCGATTTCAAATGACGCAAACGTTAGCCGAGCAATTAAGGCTGCTAATGAGATGTAGTTTATTTTGAGAGGATAGGTATGAACTCTATTGTTTGCTAATGATGAACTGGTTGCAACGTCAGGGGCGGATCCTATATATACGCACCTATGTATATGCACCTTTATAAATTATATATCTATATGTGTGTTCATATACATAGAGCGTTAATTTAAGCCCCCCCCCCACACACACACACACATACACACACCCTATTTTCGTCCCCCACGCTTTATTTGTCAGTTCCCCGTTTCCCCAACCCTTTATGTTTCCGTCGCCCCGAGTCGCCCATTTCTCCCCCCCCCCCTTCCATCCCTATGTATTCGCCACACCTCTTCCCCTCCCCCACCCAACATTCTGTTTGAGAATAAAAAATGTGAGTACAAATTATATTTGTGTGCGCGTGGCTTTACAAAGTCTTGCATGAGGTTAAATAAATTTTACTAAAAGACTGCGTGACTGCTCAGTTTAAATACTCACCCCCCTCCCCCCCCCCTGTCGAAATCATTAAGCTTCCAGCATCGTAGCGTGCCAAACGGAAACTCTACCCTATAATAGATGTAGGTAACGATAACGCCGCGTTATTATTCTTACGTACGCTGATATACGGGTCTGTTCACTGAGTCGGGAGCCATACACGTAAAACCCTACACCATTTTTCCTGTATACATGCACATATAACCTCCACTGAAGATTGACAATAGGGGTGGAAGGACGGCATCGCTCGGATACCGGATGTTAACACGTTCTTTAACGAGCGCGACTCCAAAATGGACTCGTCCGTTTAGAGTTTAGTGTTTATACACATCGCTTCCTGCTGCCTGTTGGGCTGAGGCCACACCCAACACAAATTTACGTTGAGCAAACGTTGGCCAAATGCTTTTCTCGCGAATATTACACGCACGTGAGCTCATTATGGGTGTCCTTTTTTGTTGCCATATTATCGTATTCGGAGACGTAAATATAAACTTTACGCCCAACGATAAAAGTGCATCAGTACAACTACCAGTTTGAATTGAATGATGTTTTTTTAATTGCATTTCCCCCGCACTAAGCTAACTACGTTACTGATCAGAATTCTTGGATGGCTCAACCCCCTCCCCCCCCCCATCTCACACCCCACCCTCCCAGTTAACATGGATGAATGTGAGTGCCCCAAAAGAGTGTAATTTTCTTTTTAAATTAGCCTCTACGACGCATGACTTGCCCGGCCCAATGCGTTGGTCTGCAGTAGGGAAATCCTACAGGGAGCTTGTCGGTCTAATAGGTTCGTTTGCCCAACTCCCCCACCCCCCGGTCTTCTCCCCCGGGTGCCACCATTAAGGCTAGTATGGATTAGCTCCGAGATCCGGTGACTGCTCGCCCCTACCCTTATATTAGATCCCGTGCATTCTGGGAAAATTGCTTGATGTTCCCTTGTTGATAGGGTCCCACTTTAATAAAGATTCTCAACTAAATTAAGGGGCATGTTTTCTAACAAACATTATATTGTTATATTTTAAGTAATCACCTTCTTTAAGTCACTTCAAAATAACCGTATGCAGAATTTGAAACGAAAATTAACGTAGACATATAATTTGCCTAGTAAGCAGGGGTCGGCGTGGTTGAGTCGGTAAAGCTCATGGTTGCTAAACCGAAAAATCTCGAGTTCGAATCCTCGGGCAGATGAGGTTCGTTAGCTGGGGACACGTCCTCCTATGAAAGACAACTCCAAATTCAAACTACTGCTGCCTTGTAGTTTGTTCTTGGTTGGACAAAGGCTATGGAAGCAAATCCAAAAAGAAAAGCAGACTGAAATCGGAGTCAATGGCCTCAATGGCGCATGACCAGTTGACACCTTAGTTGTGATGGAGGCGTGGTCGAGTCGGCAAAAGCACTTGGTTGATAAATTCGAGAAAGTCTCGTGTTCAAACCATCTGGCTCGATCCCTCCCAACACTAAAAATTAAGAACGAAGAAGAAGAAGCCTAGTAAGCACATAAAGTATGGTTATAACATTTATAATTCAAATGTTCATTTTTCAACAAATCAAATCATATTCCTTCAATCCTATATACTTTTCTTATATTGAGTTATTTTTCTAGATGATAAGGACAACTAAATGCTACATCAAAAGTAAACCAACGTTAAAAAGAGATTATCTTTTCAACTTAGAAATGAGATTCTGTTTTTTTAACGACTCCCTTCGTATTTCAATTTTAACTTCATATTTACGCATGTTCCCGTGAGTCATAAATTGAGAACCTTCGATCTAAACTGTAAACCACAAAAAAACATATTTTACATTCAACTTCCAGTTTCAAAAGAAACCACGAGCTCTTCACAATAGAAAACCAAAAAAAATTATTCCGTCTTCAGGATAACTAGATACATTATTTAGCTGGAGGCAAATTTCTTCTAACTCAATACAGCACGCAAATTAAATGGGTCAAAAACGTATAGATGGAATAGCTCAACAAGAATCCCAAGCCAAGCTCAACTCAAGAGTTGTGGGCCTTGTGGTTCAAAAATATTTACTCAAAAAACATATCAATCGTCTGGCAATCATGTAAAAAATATTCTGCTGAATTTTAATTTAATAAATTACACCCTGCTCAGCCTCAACTGTAATTTCTCGGCAAGTGATTTTTTTTTTAAATTTCTGGTTCTTCTCCACTTTAATTTTTTGTAAATTTTTAAAGGGACGTCTGTTAAGGGACGTCTTTGAAAAAAACTTATGACGTTTGGTTGGCCGTTTGAGAAATTGCAGGCTTTCGTGTTTTCTTCAATTTTTTCATCTTGTGGCATCGCAACTCCGAATCTATACTAGATCTAGATCTATAATTTAATTGTGGCAACACATTTTTTGCTTATAACTTCTAGGCCTGGAAGAAATAACTATGGGTTTTAAATGGGGGACTAATGAATCAATGCTGAGTCGTTTGTGTACCCAAAAAAGCAGCTCAGAACCGATTCATTCATAGTAAACAACCTGATCACATGACCGGCAGCCACTCAAATAAAGGTAAATTTTAAACTATATATGCATAAATATATATATATATAGAGAGAGGCCCTTTATAATATATATATATATATATATATATATATATATATATATATATATATATATATATATATATATACATATATATATATATATATATATATATATATATATATATATATATATATATATATATATATATATATATATATATATATATTTATGTATGTATATATATATATATATATATTTATATATGTATATATATACATGTACATGCTTATACAAATATATATATTCACACTTTTTGGATAGTATATAGCAACTGTCATTTATTATAACTCTGCGTGTTTGCGTGCGTGTGTATGTGTGTGTGAACGATTGTGTGTGTGTGTGTGTGTGCGTGCGTTAGTGTGTGTGTGTGTGCGGGTGTGTGCGTGCGCGCGCGCGATATGTTACGATATGTCTTGCACTCGACGTTGTACGAGAGAATGCTAATATATTGTTGACCAACAAACATTAGCCGAAAGTGATGGACCTATACTGTTTTTTATTGTTATTTTTAACCACATATTTTAAATGCATTTCGTTTCTCCGATTTCTGAATAATTAAGATAAAAAAATTCTTAAGTTTTTTTTTTTTTTTTGTATTAATTTTGGAAATAAGTACTAGACGATTAAATATGAGGACGTGTTTTCAGTTTACCTAAAAAAAAATAAGCATTTGGCATGTGTCGTTAGCTTCACTAACAACTATCTTTAGATGGAGGCCTAACATTTGTAATCTAACAAAGGCTTTAGTTGGAGAATGTCAGGGTTAGGATAGTCAGCCTTGGGTGGCAAGATTGTCATGGCTGGTTCTCGAATGTTCTGCGCACGTCTGCCCGTGTCTGCCCATGATGTATGCTAGCCAGATTTGTGCTAACACATTTTTATCGTAAGATTTTTAAACAGGTCACAGCGTGGACAGCAGAAGGATAATCTGTCTCTGTATTTCAAATTATCCTTTGTTTAAATGTGTCTCTACCTTTCAAATTATCCTTTGTTTAAATGTGTCTCTACCTTTCAAATTATCCTTTGTTTAAATGTGTCTCTACCTTTCAAATTATCCTTTGTTTAAATGTGTCTCTACCTTTCAAATTATCCTTTGTTTAAATGTGTCTCTACCTTTCAAATTATCATTTGTTTAAATGTGTCTCTACCTTTCAAATTATCATTTGTTTAAATGTGTCTCTACCTTTCAAATTATCCTTTGTTTAAATGTGTCTCTACTTTTCAAATTATCATTTGTTTAAATGTGTCTCTACCTTTCAAATTATCATTTGTTTAAATGTGTCTCTACCTTTCAAATTATCATTTGTTTAAATGTGTCTCTACCTTTCAAATTATCCTTTGTTTAAATGTGTCTCTACCTTTCAAATTATTCTTTGTTTAAATGTGTCTCTACCTTTCAAATTATCCTTTGTTTAAATGTGTCTCTACCTTTCAAATTATCCTTTGTTTAAATGTGTCTCTACCTTTCAAATTATCCTTTGTTTAAATGTGTCTCTACCTTTCAAATTATCCTTTGTTTAAATGTGTCTCTACCTTTCAAATTATCCTTTGTTTAAATGTGTCTCTACCTTTCAAATTATCATTTGTTTAAATGTGTCTCTACCTTTCAAATTATCATTTGTTTAAATGTGTCTCTACCTTTCAAATTATCCTTTGTTTAAATGTGTCTCTACTTTTCAAATTATCATTTGTTTAAATGTGTCTCTTCCTTTCAAATTATCATTTGTTTAAATGTGTCTCTACCTTTCAAATTATCATTTGTTTAAATGTGTCTCTACCTTTCAAATTATCCTTTGTTTAAATGTGTCTCTACCTTTCAAATTATTCTTTGTTTAAATGTGTCTCTACCTTTCAAATTATCCTTTGTTTAAATGTGTCTCTACCTTTCAAATTATCCTTTGTTTAAATGTGTCTCTACCTTTCAAATTATCCTTTGTTTAAATGTGTCTCTACCTTTCAAATTATCCTTTGTTTAAATGTGTCTCTACCTTTCAAATTATCCTTTGTTTAAATGTGTCTCTACCTTTCAAATTATCATATGTTTAAATGTGTCTCTACCTTTCAAATTATCATTTGTTTAAATGTGTCTCTACCTTAAACAAATTATCCTTTGTTTAAATGTGTCTCTACTTTTCAAATTATCATTTGTTTAAATGTGTCTCTACCTTTCAAATTATCATTTGTTTAAATGTGTCTCTACCTTTCAAATTATCATTTGTTTAAATGTGTCTCTACCTTTCAAATTATCCTTTGTTTAAATGTGTCTCTACCTTTCAAATTATTCTTTGTTTAAATGTGTCTCTACCTTTCAAATTATCCTTTGTTTAAATGTGTCTCCACCTTTCAAATTATCCTTTGTTTAAATGTGTCTCTACCTTTCAAATTATCATTTGTTTAAATGTGTCTCTACCTTTCAAATTATCCTTTGTTTAAATGTGTCTCTACCTTTCAAATTATCCTTTGTTTAAATGTGTCTCTACCTTTCAAATTATCATTTGTTTAAATGTGTCTCTACCTTTCAAATTATCATTTGTTTAAATGTGTCTCTACCTTTCAAATTATCCTTTGTTTAAATGTGTCTCTACTTTTCAAATTATCATTTGTTTAAATGTGTCTCTACCTTTCAAATTATCCTTTGTTTAAATGTGTCTCTACTTTTCAAATTATCATTTGTTTAAATGTGTCTCTACCTTTCAAATTATCATTTGTTTAAATGTGTCTCTACCTTTCAAATTATCATTTGTTTAAATGTGTCTCTACCTTTCAAATTATCCTTTGTTTAAATGTGTCTCTACCTTTCAAATTATTCTTTGTTTAAATGTGTCTCTACCTTTCAAATTATCCTTTGTTTAAATGTGTCTCTACCTTTCAAATTATCCTTTGTTTAAATGTGTCTCTACCTTTCAAATTATCCTTTGTTTAAATGTGTCTCTACCTTTCAAATTATCCTTTGTTTAAATGTGTCTCTACCTTTCAAATTATCCTTTGTTTAAATGTGTCTCTACCTTTCAAATTATCATTTGTTTAAATGTGTCTCTACCTTTCAAATTATCATTTGTTTAAATGTGTCTCTACCTTTCAAATTATCCTTTGTTTAAATGTGTCTCTACTTTTCAAATTATCATTTGTTTAAATGTGTCTCTTCCTTTCAAATTATCATTTGTTTAAATGTGTCTCTACCTTTCAAATTATCATTTGTTTAAATGTGTCTCTACCTTTCAAATTATCCTTTGTTTAAATGTGTCTCTACCTTTCAAATTATTCTTTGTTTAAATGTGTCTCTACCTTTCAAATTATCCTTTGTTTAAATGTGTCTCTACCTTTCAAATTATCCTTTGTTTAAATGTGTCTCTACCTTTCAAATTATCCTTTGTTTAAATGTGTCTCTACCTTTCAAATTATCCTTTGTTTAAATGTGTCTCTACCTTTCAAATTATCCTTTGTTTAAATGTGTCTCTACCTTTCAAATTATCATATGTTTAAATGTGTCTCTACCTTTCAAATTATCATTTGTTTAAATGTGTCTCTACCTTAAACAAATTATCCTTTGTTTAAATGTGTCTCTACTTTTCAAATTATCATTTGTTTAAATGTGTCTCTACCTTTCAAATTATCATTTGTTTAAATGTGTCTCTACCTTTCAAATTATCATTTGTTTAAATGTGTCTCTACCTTTCAAATTATCCTTTGTTTAAATGTGTCTCTACCTTTCAAATTATTCTTTGTTTAAATGTGTCTCTACCTTTCAAATTATCCTTTGTTTAAATGTGTCTCCACCTTTCAAATTATCCTTTGTTTAAATGTGTCTCTACCTTTCAAATTATCATTTGTTTAAATGTGTCTCTACCTTTCAAATTATCCTTTGTTTAAATGTGTCTCTACCTTTCAAATTATCCTTTGTTTAAATGTGTCTCTACCTTTCAAATTATCATTTGTTTAAATGTGTCTCTACCTTTCAAATTATCATTTGTTTAAATGTGTCTCTACCTTTCAAATTATCCTTTGTTTAAATGTGTCTCTACTTTTCAAATTATCATTTGTTTAAATGTGTCTCTACCTTTCAAATTATCATTTGTTTAAATGTGTCTCTACCTTTCAAATTATCATTTGTTTAAATGTGTCTCTACCTTTCAAATTATCCTTTGTTTAAATGTGTCTCTACCTTTCAAATTATTCTTTGTTTAAATGTGTCTCTACCTTTCAAATTATCCTTTGTTTAAATGTGTCTCTACCTTTCAAATTATCCTTTGTTTAAATGTGTCTCTACCTTTCAAATTATCATTTGTTTAAATGTGTCTCTACCTTTCAAATTATCCTTTGTTTAAATGTGTCTCTACCTTTTAAATTATCATTTGTTTAAATGTGTCTCTACCTTTCAAATTATCCTTTGTTTGAATGTTTCTCTACCTGTCAAATTATTTTTTGTTTAAATGTGTCTCTACCGTTCAAATTATTTTTTGTTTAAATGTGTCTCTACCTTTCAAATTATCATTTGTTTTAATGTGTCTCTACTTTCAAATTATCATTTGTTTAAATGTGTCTCTACCTTTCGAAATATCTTGTTTAAATGTGTCTCTACCTTTCAAAACATCCTGTGTTCAAATGTGTTTCTGCCTTTAGAATGCACCTGTTGAAAACATATATCTACTTTTCAGAATGTCTCTGATGAAAATATCTCTACCTTTCAGAATGTCTAATGTTAAAATGTCCCTAACATAAACATCTATACCTTTCAAAATGTCCCTAACAAAAACATCTCTACTTTTCAGAATGTCCCTTTCAAAAATATATCTCTACCTTTTAAAATGTCTAATGTTATAAATGTTCCTAACGTAAACATATCTTTTAAAATGTCTATTGTTAAATTAACACAGATGAAAACATTTCTCAACATTTCAGAATGTCCCCCTCGAAGATTTGGACAAAACTGTATGTACGACTGCCACTGTTTGAACCCAGAGGAATCCTGCAACTCGGCCACGGGCTCGTGTGTGTCAGGGTGTGCCTGGGGGTGGGGCGGCCACGACTGCCAACTACGTAAGTGTCAAGCAGAAGTAGAGCTGTCTTGCTTTCTTCTCACAGCTTTTTAGTTACCCTTGTTACATTATGTCTTGTTGGTTATTGTTACGTCCCTTGTTTCATGTATAATAGAGTAATGTCCCTTGAGTGTTCAGTGTGTTCACGTTGATGTGTAACTGATGTGTACGTGAGGCGGATGTGTACATGTAAGTTTGTGAACTAAGATGAACCTTGAGACAAGACTTGTCTTCTAAGGTGTCTCGTGTGAATAGTAATAAAGTACTAAAGTTAACTCGAAAAAGTGTGTTGTTCCAAACGATAGAATCAAGAACTGTAACAGTCCTAATTTGTTTTTGTCAACGTTTCTGATTTTATAGTTTGTAGGTATCCTAATTTTCATTTTTTTTATTTTGTGTATGTCATAATTCGTTAGTTATTATAGTTTCCGTTGTTATAATTTGTAATTGTCATAGCATGTCATAATTAGTTAGTTGTCATATTTTGTAGTTCTCACGATGTGTTTTTGCTGTCCAAGTTTATTAGTTGCATGATTTGTTAGCTTTCATAGTTTCTTAGTTATCACGTGTTTCTAATCCGAGTTTGTTAGTTGTCGAGATTTGTTAGTTGTTATAGTTTGTTAGTGTGTGTGGGGAGGGGGGTGTTTAGATAAAATAGGAGTGTGAAACAAATGACCAAATCATATAGGAGAGTTAAATGACCAGGTCTAAATTGCCTGAAAGAAAAATAAGAACCAAATCAGAGATTTAGAAACTGACGAAATCACACAATGGCGATTAGTTAAATTAGTTATGGGTCTTTTTATTATAGTAGCGTCACGATTATCAAATGCTAAACAACATTTTTCTTTGTACGGGGGAGGGGGGTTGGTATATTAAACTGAATAAAGACGAACATCAGCGAATAAAAAATTACATTTTTTTTCTTAAATTCTCAAATTTTTGGTTGGGAGCTTGGGAATGCTAAAATTGGAGGCGAGAAGAGGAGAAAAAAATGTAATTGAACTGTGTTTTATTGACAGCGGTACCTTGTGATGCTAATCGATATGGGTGGGAGTGTACACAAACGTGCATGTGTGTGAATCCCCGACACTGCGACAGGTTCACCGGCCCCAACAAGAGCTGTACCTGCAAGCCAGGGTTCTTCAACCCCCCTATTTGTGAGCCAGGTATGTGAAGATTACATTCTTCAGCGAAGTAAGAAATTAGTATTGGTCTTGTTGGAAGCGGAGCAAGGACTATAGGATTTACATCGGCCAAATTATGTTACATTCTTCAGCGAACTAAGAAATTAAGAAATTGTTTCTTGTTGGAAGCGGAGCAAGGACTATAGGACTTACATCGGCCAAATTATGTTACATTCATCAGCGAAGTAAGAAATTAGTATTGTTTCTGTTGGAAGTGGAGCAAGGACTATAGGATTTACATCGGCCAAATTGACGTTATATTTACCTACAAAGTAAGAAATTAGTATTGTTTCTGTTGGAAGCGGAGCAAGGACTATAGGACTTACATCGGCCAAATTATGTTACATTCATCAGCGAACTAAGAAATTAGTATTGTTTCTGTTGGAAGTGGAGCAAGGACTATAAGATTTACATCGGCCAAATTGACGTTATATTTACCTACAAAGTAAGATATTAGTATTGTTTCTTGTTGGAAGCGGAGCAAGGACTACAGGATTTACATCGGCCCAATTATGTTACATTCATCAGCGAACTAAGAAATTAGTATTGTTTCTGTTGGAAGTGGAGCAAGGACTATAGGATTTACATCGGCCAAATTGACGTTATATTTACCTACAAAGTAAGAAATTAGTATTGTTTCTGTTGGAAGTGGAGCAAGGACTATAGGATTTACATCGGCCCAATTATGTTACATTCATCAGCAAACTAAGAAATTAGTATTGTTTCTGTTGGAAGTGGAGCAAGGACTATAGGATTTACATCGGCCAAATTGACGTTATATTTACCTACAAAGTAAGAAATTAGTATTGTTTCTGTTGGAAGTGGAGCAAGGACTATAGGATTTACATCGGCCCAATTATGTTACATTCATCAGCGAAGTAAGAAATTTGTATTGTTTTTGTTGAAAGCGGAGCAAGGACTATAGGATTTACATCGGCCAAATTGACGTTATATTTACCTACAAAGTAAGATATTAGTATTGTTCTTGTTGAAAGTGGAGCAAGGACTAAAGGATTTACATCGGCCAAACTATTTTACATTTATAGCGAAGTACGTAATTGGTACTGTTCTTGAAGAAAGCCAAGCATGGACTATATGATTTACATCGGCCAAACTATTTTACATTTATATCGAAGTACAAAATTGGTATTGTTGTTGAAGAAAGCCAAGCTAGGACTATAGGATTTACATCGGCCCAATTGAAGAGAACCGCCCAGAATCTGCTGGAGAGGTGTAGCTGCAGTTCTTCACCCCTCAGGGGCTTCGCGAGAATAACTTACTAACCTAAAACTTTCTAACTTTGTTGTGATTGTTCTGTTTAAATTAATGAACGTTAGATTTCTACTTTGAATTTTTTTTTAAACATGTAACTTTTTTAAAACGAATCTTTAAAAATATTTTACGACGATGTTTTTAGTCAATTAGTTAAAAAAAAACATTTAACACTTTTTTGTGTTGTTGCACAACTGTTTGCAAAAATCCCATGCGTTCTGTCATTGGCAACCTTTCAGTGAATGCACCAACGATTATTAGCTTCGACAACCAGAAAGTCAACCCGGGGGAGCCAAGCAGGTTTAACTGTACCATCGCAGCCTACCCCGTCCCCAGTGAGAACGACATTCAGCTCAAAGGTCCCGGGGGTAGGAGGATCAGCATCATCACATCCAGCTTGAACAAGGACTCGAATGTATTCGCCAGGACGACGACATTTGAGGTAATATGTTCATAACATTTGAGGTAATAAGCTCACAACAGTTGAGGTAATAAGCTCTAATAAGCTCACAACATTAGAGGTAATATGTTCATAACAATTGAGGTAATAAGCTCACAACATTTAACGTAATTAGCTCACAAAATTAGAGGTAATTAGCTCACATTTGAGGTAATAAGCTCGAATAAGCTCACGATATTTGAGGTAATAAGCTCACAACATTTAACGTAATTAGCTCACAAAATTAGAGGTAATAAGCTTAGATTTGAGGTAATAAGCTCTAATAAGCTCACGATATATTTTAGGTAATTAGCTCACAAGATTTTGAGGTATTAAGCTCACAATATTCCTTTCTTCTAGCTCAAAACATTCCATTCTATAAGCTGCTAGCTTTCAAATGTAGCAAATATTAGCTTTCTCCCAGAACTTAAAATAAACTGGAGTTTACAATTGACCATTAATTTTATCATTATTATCTTTTCTCTTTCGTTCCTCAGACACATGGAGGGTCAGAGGCGTAGCGACCCTTCCGGCGCCTGGGGACAAACTTTCGATTTGCACCCCCCCCCCCCTCAAACTTTCGATTTGTTTTTCCAACCCATTTTGGCGCCCCCCTAAGTTCGGCGCCCGGGGACATGTGTGTCCCCCCGCCACCCCCCACCCCCCTCGCGACGCCTCTGTGGGGGGCGACATAGAAAGCTCCCTCCATTTGTGTCAGTCTCCGGTCATTAATATTCATATTAATTTAGCCTACGATAAAAAAAAATTGTGTAGCCTAAGCCCATATGATGTAATGGGTGACAGCTCGCGCTTAATAGATGTCACACCCCTCTTCTGTACAGGATTGACTTTTTAGAGGAGACGGGTCACACACAAAAACAACAAATAGATGCCACACACCCCTCTTCCGAGCAGCGTTAACTACCCTCTTCACTCGAGTTTCTTTCATGTATCCCCCCCCCCCCCTTTCAAGCGAAATGGAATTTATATAGAAAATGTATACTTTTACAAGTGTCCGCCCCCTCTCCCCTCCCCATGAAAAATTTAGTCTGAAAGAAACCCCGCTCTTCACTGTATCAAACAAGAGCAAGCAGCAGAGGCTACAGACAAAACAAACTCTTGGAACAGGAGAGTGCAACGGCACAGGCTACAGACAAAACAAACTCTTGGAACAGGAGAGTGCAACGGCACAGGCTACAGACAAAACAAACTTCTAAAGCTGGAGAGTGCAACAGCACAGGCTTCAGACAAAACAAACTTCTAAAGCTGGAGAGTGCAACGGCACAGGCTACAGCCAAAACAAACTTCTAAAGCTGGAGAGTGCAACAGCACAGGCTACAGACAAAACAAACTCCTGGAACAGGAGAGTGCAACGGCACAGGCTACAGACAAAACAAACTTCTAAAGCTGGAGAGTGCAACAGCACAGGCTACAGACAAAACAAACTCTTGGAACAGGAGAGTGCAACGGCACAGGCTACAGACAAAACAAACTCTTGGAACAGGAGAGTGCAACGGCACAGGCTACAGACAAAACAAACTTCTAAAGCTGGAGAGTGCAACAGCACAGGCTACAGACAAAACAAACTCTTGGAACAGGAGAGTGCAACGGCACAGGCTACAGACAAAACAAACTCTTGGAACAGGAGAGTGCAACAGCACAGGCTACAGACAAAACAAACTCCTGGAACTGGAGAGTGCAACAGCACAGTCGTCTTCCATTAGCCGCTGAGACAGTTCTCATAATGGAACTGACCTTCGTCCTCCATTTTTTAGGGGGGGGGGGGCGGTGATTCCTGCTTTACGCCCCCCCCCCCCCCCCCCCCCACCATCACCCTCCCTTCCCAGCTCGCTGTGTTTTCCCCATGCAAAATTATTCACATTAGCAATAAAGAAGATGGACAGACAATATATTGATCTGCCCAAGCTTTCTCGCATTCATGGGTCGTTGTTTTTTTTTTTTTTTAATGAAGTTTCATTACTTGCGCGTTGAAATTGTGCTAAAATCTAACCACGCTGGGTATGGGTTACTCCAAGTAACGTATTGAGAGTTACTCCAAGTAACGTATTAACTGATTTTAGAAGCGTATTTTTATTAATTAAAAGTAAAGTCACCTTTTTGGTCAATCGCGCAGGTGAAGTAGAGTTCATTCGGTTCTGTGACCTCGGCATATGATGGGATTGTGTTATATATCCCAGCCGCCTTTACTTTCCCTAACGCTAGAGTTGTAACCATAACAGCCGCCTTTACTCTCTTAAAACTAGTACTGTACCCATCAAAGATGATGGTCTTATGGTCGTCGCGTTAACTCAAGTCAGGGTCCCAAACTCGAGTCTAACTGCCCGACCATGCTGCCCCATTTTTTTTATTCAAACCTGATGGTCCAGGAAGCAGATAAAGTAGAGTTTACATGTTCTCAGAACTTGTATTATGAAACGTATAGTATAGCACCGCGCCCAGCCACAATACTTTAACCCTTTAGGGTTAGCTAGACCAAACTATCAGAAATCAGTAAAATAAAAGAGAAAAAATGCTCACCATTCTAATGCTGACCTAACCTCAAAAAACATTTCTCCAATCTTAAACCCAATCAACAGATTCTGAATCTGTAGAGTTGTAGGATTATCCCCTTTCCGCCAACAGATTAAGAAAATATTTTTTCTTAATTAAAAAAAAAAGAATGTTTGGATTCTTTTAGGAGCTCTTCACTATGAAGTTTTTTTTACAAAACTAATGGCAAATGCACTATGGAAAAATTGGGTTTTATGATAAAGCCCTAGGGCCAGCCTAATCTAAGTTGGGCTGACAAAGAAAATCTAATTTTAAGCCCTAAAACAGCTAAGGGGAAAAAATGTTTGATTTTTTTTTTCTAGGTTTCAGTCGTGCGACCGAGTGAGAAGTATACGTGCTATTTTAAGACCATTGCCGGGACGGCGGAGCTTACCATGGTGGCCAAGGTGTATGGTAGGTCAAATTGCTGCTGTGCTTGGTTGAATATGTCTGGCAATACAGTTTGTGAAGAGTGAAGTTTGTGGTTGATATTTTTTTTTCTGTTGTGGATGTTGTTGTTTTTTGTTGTTGTTTTTTTCCTTTTTTTGTGGGTGGGGGGGGGGGATTTTTCAACAGGAAGTGGCGCTGTACTCTATTTTCGATTCCTATTTTGATAACTTTATAACATATTCACATATAAAGCACCAAATTCTAAGACCTTTCCGCCTCTGTGTGTTTCCTCGAAAAACGAACTGTTTCCTCACCAACTTACCAGCCATTTCTTTAGCCCCATTCCACTGGAGGTGTCACTACAACTGTATCTGATATATGTGAATATACGTGAAAGTTTAGGGGAGTCCGATGCCACTTTATTATCAAAAGTTTACAATAAAATATAGGAAAATTTCGCTTTGGTGTCACCCGCTCGAATGGTGTCACCCGGTGCGACGCCACTTAATTGTGCTTGTTGTTCTAAAACACCGAGGAAATATCAGAACATACTTACTATTGTTTAAAGGTGCCATTACGAAAACAAAATGATTATTAGGTACTTTTGAAGGGTTCCCAGAAAAATTCGCAATGGAAAAAATGCGCAACTTAAAAACTGCGCAAACAAAAAAAAAATGCGCTTTTCGACTCAATTTATTAATACATCTTAATTTGGTCATATTTCATGAGAAAATGTTTTATTAAGCTACAACGTATTCGTGGATATTTTTGTCTAACGTCTATAAATTATCTTTTTTTATGTCCCTTGCTTATGATATAGTGCGCTTTTTTCCGTTGCGCATTTTGCTGATCGCCCTTTTGTGGCTTCGAGCTAAAAAAAATTGAAAAGTGCAAGCTTTGTGGTCAGGCCGTGCACATGTCAATCAAACAAAGAGAGCTACATGGGCACAGAAAAACGATTTTATTTTCATCTCAAACTTGCGGAATTTTTTTATTTTTGATAATCTATATATATAATTCTCTTCTGGGATCAGTTAGAAAACAAGCTGCAAGCGCGCCTTTGCAGTCCCCTCTCTTCCTCTCTATCACTTCCACCCCCACCCCACCCCCACATGATCTGGTGAGCGGTGTTCACTCTGTTTACATTTTACAATCACAGAGACGGGTTTGGTGACGGCTATTAGGGGCAGATAATTTAGTTTGAAACGATTTTAAACTTAGAGGAGGTAACTAAGAGGAGGCTGCTTTCACGTGGGGGGTTAGTGTTTTTAAGCAAATATTTTCAGTGGCAGCATTGGTACTGTCGAATTCACAAATTATAAATTACTGAAAAGTAGAAAAAAAAAACAACTAAATAGCGGCGTATGATACGCAGCGGGTCGGCTCGTATAGAATTAAAACCCCGTATTTCCATCTCGATCAGGGTAAATTATGTAATTATTCCGTAGTCGAAATAGTGTTATTAATTTATTTATTTATTTTATTATTTCTATTTTATTTTTTTTTTAAATGAAAGCTAGAAAAATATGAAAAAGTGTTAAATGTACTGTTATAAGGGGTAATTTTGATGTATGAAGTATCTACGTTTATTGACATTTAAATGGAGACAACTGCAAACAAATGCGTGTGCGTGAAAATAACCTCCCCTGCTAAAGGGCAATTAGCGGAAATAAGAGCCAAAATGGCAATACGTGATTGTTGTCAAGTCGGAACAACACTAGATGCCAATGTGTCGCGTCAATTGCGGGCCTGCATGGAAACACGTCCAACTTCTGTAGCCGGGAGCATCTTGTTCAAATATTTTTCAAACGTTCTTCACTTGTTTTGTTTTTGGGTTTTTTTTTACAATTTTCTGCGTTGGAAAAAAAAATAACTTTTTACATTGTTTTTGTAAGAATGTTATTTGAATAAATTACTTTGTGCATTTGGAGATAAAAAAAATGGATGCCTGAGTAGGGGGGCGGGTGAGGGTATGGTGGAGATTTAAGCCACAACCCAGATCAACGAGGATTTAACAAATATTGATCTTAAAGAGAAAAAAATTGATCTTTTGCCTGCAAACCAAAAATTTGGAAGAAGCAGGTTATTTTTGTTTTCTCTTCAGTACGTAAACTTTCCCCACTCCAACCTTTAGCTGTAACATTCGTGAATTCTGTTGCACCTTTCTTAATGTATTCGGTTACCATGGTGATGAGCTTAACCGTCCAATCAAGACAAGTAAACTAAGAACACCTGACCTCGCCTGCTTCTGACGTTGGAGATTAGACAGGACTCAGCAGAAAAACCAGGTGGTTGGGGGTAGTTGACCAACCCAGGTGGTTGGGTGTAGGAAATCAAGCCAGGTGGTTGGGGGTAGGAAACCAAACCAGGTGGTTGGGGGTAGGTGACCAAACCAGGTGGTTGGGGTAGGAAATGAAACCAGGTGGTTGGGGGTAGGAAACCAAACCATGTGGTTGGGGGGTAGGAAACCAAACCAGGTGGTTGGGGTAGGAAATCAAGCCAGGTGGTTGGGGGTAGGAAACCAAACCAGGTGGTTGGGGTAGGAAATGAAACCAGGTTGTTGGGGGTAGGAAATCAAACCAGGTGGTTGGGGGTAGGAAACCAAACCAGGTGGTTGGGGTAGGAAATGAAACCAGGTTGTTGGGGGTAGGAAATCAAACCAGGTGGTTGGGGGTAGGAAACCAAACCATGTGGTTGGGGGGTAGGTGACCAACCCAGGTGGTTGGGGGTAGGAAACCAAACCAGGTGGTTGGGGGTAGGAAACCAAACCATGTGGTTGGGGGGTAGGTGACCAACCCAGGTGGTTGGGGGTAGGAAATCAAGCCAGGTGGTTGGGGGTAGGAAACCAAACCAGGTGGTTGGGGTAGGAAATGAAACCAGGTGGTTGGGGGTAGGAACCCAAACCAGGTGGTTGGGGGGTAGGTGACCAACCCAGGTGGTTGGGGTAGGAAATGAAACCAGGTGGTTGGGGGTAGGAAACCAAACCAGGTGGTTGGGGGGGGGGGGTAGGTGACCAACCCAGGTGGTTGGGGTAGGAAATGAAACCAGGTGGTTGGGGGTAGGAAACCAAACCAGGTGGTTGGGGGGGGGTAGGTGACCAACCCAGGTGGTTGGGGGTAGGAAATGAAACCAGGTGGTTGGGGTAAGAAATCAAGCCAGGTGGTTGCAAGATGTTGCGTTAGACCAAGCAGAAAACACAGGTGTGTGTACGTTTGGGCAACCAAAACATGAGCAACCCAGATTGTTAGACTGCCAGGGTGGATGGCTATGATGGAACAATTTGGTAAAAAAAAAATTTTCATAGAATACCACACTGAGCTCCAGCAACAAAAATGTTGGACTTGGGACAATCAAGATGGTCGGACCCTGGTCTAACTAGAGGGTTAGCCAAGACATTTAGAAGGCGAACAACCCCAAAGGTTGGACGAAGGCCAAACAGATGGTTGGACCCGAAGATTGGACAAAATGTTTGGACCTTAAGGTTGGACCAAGGCTAACCAGATGGTTGGACCCGAAGATTGGTCAAAATGTTTGGACCTTAAGGTTGGACCAAGGCTAACCAGATGGTTGGACCCGAAGATTGGTCAAAATGTTTGGACCTTAAGGTTGGACCAAGGCTAAACAGATGGTTGGACCCGAAGATTGGTCAAAATGTTTGGACCTTAAGGTTGGACCAAGGCTAACCAGATGGTTGGACCCGAAGATTGGTCAAAATGTTTGGACCTTAAGGTTGGACCAAGGCTAAACAGATGGTTGGACCCGAAGATTGGTCAAAGAACAACCAGCTGGTTGAGCAAGTATCACGACACAACTCACGTGTTAAAAACTGACGCCGATATCTGTTCACGTTTAAATCATGGGATATCAAGGGATAAAGTTTCTATGGATAAATTTAAGAATAATCCGTCTAATTAACGGATATTTCATGACGGATCTGTCACGCGCGCGAAATTTATAATTATCTGTCAAATTAACGGATAGATCATATTTTATGCAAATAAAAACAATAACGTGTCATTATGTTTCAAGAAATGGGGGCTTAAACAATGGCATGTATTTCATTTCACCGCTCGCTAACACAGACAGCCAGTTTGCCATGTTATTAAATATTTACATAACAGATATACAGTATTAACTATCTCGATAATACTATTATTAGCACTTCCGTTACGTAGCGGTGCATTCAAAACTAGAATGAATACGCGAAACAATCAACTTCGTAAAAATAATATAATTAATTTTTAAAATCTCAGATGATCTAATCCAGGGGTCTCCAAACTACGGCCCGCGGGCCGGTTGCGGCCCGCGAAGTCCTCTAATCCGGCCCGCGGAGATGTTTTTGTCCACGGAAAAGACGTTAGTTGGTGACGGATGAGGAACTGTGCCCAGAAAAATCAAAGACATGCCTGATAGAAACTGGCCCCCGAACTGAAATTTGATAGCCAATGCGGCCCTCGGACTGAAAAGTTTGGAGACCCCTGATCTAATCCCTTATGCTTTACGCACCATACAACAAAATTCCTTCTTATCGGTACGCAACGTGAAAATATGATCCCAAATCTGGCACAGGTCTGACCCAGCCTTAAGATGGCCCAATAAGTCGACCCCAGATTTTTTTTTTGACGTGTTAGTTATCGACTACTGGCTTTGCTGTAGTGATTTCCGATTTCAATGGCGACGGGGTCAACGACGTGTCTCAGTTGTGTATAGAGGGGCGGTAAGGGAGAGAATCCAGTGCCGTGGGTTTCTTAATAAAGGGAGAGAATTCATCTCCCACCGCTTCTTAATCTAAATAGACGTGCGATAAATTGCGGAGTTCCTGTCGTCAACTACCTCTACTTGTTCACGCCTAGTACAAGACTTGACCTGCTGAGAATATATTGGTAACTATTTGTTTGTCGCCATTTTGTGAGCGCTGGCTGCGCGTTTCCCGCGAGAATTCGATTTCCTGTTCTTTAAACAGTACGACAAGGGACTGTAGTGTCAGAGTCAATCTTTGATTTGTAAGTTCTTTGATAATGGGGTACAGGTTGGCGGGGTTCTTTGATAATGGGGTACAGGTTGGCGGGGTTCTTTGATAATGGGGTACGGGTTGGGGGGGTTCTTTGATAATGGGGTACGGGTTGGGGGGGGTTCTTTGATAATGGGGTACAGGTTGGCGGGGTTCTTTGATAATGGGGTACGGGTTGGGGGGGGGGGGTTCTTTGATAATGGGGTACAGGTTGGCGGGGTTCTTTGATAATGGGGTACGGGTTGGCTGGGTTCTTTGATAATGGGGTATAGGTTGGCTGGGTTCTTTGATAATGGGGTATAGGTTGGCGGGGTTCTTTGATGATGGGTTATAGGTTGGCGGGGTTCTTTGATAATGGGGTATAGGTTGGCGTGGTTCTTTGATGATGGGTTATAGGTTGGCGGGGTTCTTTGATAATGGGGTACGGGTTGGCTGGGTTCTTTGATAATGGGGTATAGGTTGGCTGGGTTCTTTGATAATGGGGTATAGGTTGGCGGGGTTCTTTGATGATGGGGTATAGGTTGGCGGGGTTCTTTGATAATGGGGTATAGGTTGGCGTGGTTCTTTGATGATGGGTTATAGGTTGGCGGGGTTCTTTGATAATGGGGTACGGGTTGGCTGGGTTCTTTGATAATGGGGTATAGGTTGGCTGGGTTCTTTGATAATGGGGTATAGGTTGGCGGGGTTCTTTGATGATGGGGTATAGGTTGGCGGGGTTCTTTGATAATGGGGTATAGGTTGGCGGGGTTCTTTGATGATGGGTTATAGGTTGGCGGGGTTCTTTGATAATGGGGTACGGGTTGGTGGGGTTCTTTGATAATGGGGTACGGGTTGGCGGCGTTCTTTGATAATGGGGTACAGGTTGGCGGCGTTCTTTGATAATGGGGTACAGGTTGGCGGGGTTCTTTGATAATGGGGTACGGGTTGGCGGGGTTTTTTAATAAGAGGATGCTAGTTGATGGGGTTCTTTGATTGGGGGCGGGAGTGGGGGTGGTAGTTGACGCGTTCCTTTATAAGCGGGTGCTAGTTGGTTGGATTATTTGATTAGAGGGGTGTAAGTTGATGGGATTCTTTGATATGGGTGGATGCTAGTTGATGGTATTCTTTGATTAGGGATGCTAGTTGGTGTTATTCTTTAATTAGGGGGCGCTAGTTGATGTTGTGAGATTCTTTGGAAAGAGGACCCTCTTCTAGGCAGTAATCTGGGTCAGATTTTGGCTAAAAAGTTCTAAATTTGTTCAATAGTGAATATTGTTACTTGTAAATATGGTTACTTGTAAATATGGTTACTTGTAAATATGATTACTTTCAAATATGCTTACTTGGAAATATGCTTACTTTTCATTACGAGTGTGGTGAAGCCTTTTTATTTAAGAATAAATGACATGCTCATTTACTATTTCAAAGTATACAGAAATGTAAGCAACTATGAACACAAATGTATCAGACACAATAGGGGGCGGTACTTGAAACTTCATGTGGGGTGCTTTTAAAATCCCAAGGGTGGTAAAACTTGTGAAAATGTGTATATTTTATAGAAAAAAAAATTCTATTTGCACGGAGGGAGGGGGGGGGGGGGGGATGAGCTCCGGGGCGGGGTGTAGGACAAAAGGCCGACATCATCCAAAAGGCCGACAAGACAAAAGCCCGACACGGACAAAAGGCCGACACGGACAAAAGGCCGACATGGACAAAAGACCGACAGCCAAAAGGCCGACAGGATATAAGGCCGACAGGACATAAAGCCGACAGCCTAAAGGCCGACAGTCCATAAGGCCGACAAACCATAAGGCCGACAAACCATAAGGCCGACAAGCATAAAAAATAATAATATCGCAAAATATGTGTTACTGCATAGCTTCTATCTTGACAACCATCGAAATAAGGTATGAAATAAGGTGAAACGTTCAAGAGAAGAGACGGTGCTAGTTGCTATTCTTATAAGGTGAACCATCGGGTCAAGCGACTGGAGATTACGGGAGTATCTTAAACACAAAGGATCAACACCTAAATATTGCGAAATGCTGTCACTGCTGTCTTTCATAGCTACTTCTATGTCAAAGGGGTGAGATAATCATCAAAGAACAAAGTCAAAAGCTGCCGGCATTATCGCCCACATGCAACAAGGTGGAAAAGACAATGTTAGTTGCGATCCTTATAAGGTGGACAATTGGGTCCATGCGACTGGAGATAGGTGGCGTTACCACCATCTTACGCAAAGAAATCAAAGAAACCGAATGAAGTGGACCGATCACGTTCCTTTACTGGACTACATGTTAAATACCGACAAACTTTGAATTATATTTTAGTTTAGTCCATTGCAAATTACGTGAAAAAAGTGTATACTATATTCGTTGAATTCATTAATTATGTTGTAATTTTGATACCAGTGTGCCAAAATTGGTAAGTTTTGTGTGTGTGTGTGTGTGTGTAAACTTGCCCCTGTGATTTCCCTATATAAGGACCAATATATCGTCAAGAAATAATTGGTTACTTAAACAGTCGTATATAATTACATATTTTAGATATTAAACATGCCTGTAATTGTAGTTTGTTTTTTATAAAACTTGTCGGCCTTTTGTCATGTCGGCCTTTTGTATTGTCGGCCTTTTAGCAGTCGGCCTTTTGTATTGTCGGCCTTTTGGATGTCGGCCTTTTGGCAGTCGGTCTTTTGACTTGTCGGCCTTTTGTCTTGTCTGCCTTTTGTCCATG
Organism: Physella acuta; assembly: GCF_028476545.2. Lineage (NCBI taxonomy): Eukaryota > Metazoa > Mollusca > Gastropoda > Physidae > Physella > Physella acuta. Next base: position 268,829 of record NW_026731933.1, on the reverse strand, counting down.
TCGGCCTTTTGTCCGTGTCGGCCTTTTGTCCATGTCGGCCTTTTGTCCGGATCCCGCTCCGCGGCCAGTGCCACCACCCCGGATAGATGCAAGAAAGAATCTCTGGACACTAGAATTATTTTACTATCCTTCTTACCCCAACAACACCGATTTTTAGGTTTTTGTTTCCCATCAGAAGTGTACGGGGTTTTGTAGTGCAAATAATAACAAAGTAATGCTTGCAATTTCCACTTATGAAAACAGTTTTACAAAACATCCTTTTATTGCAATTTCGTGAGGTTGCGTGCAAACTGTAATAAATGAGACAAAAACAAAAAAAAAAATCCAAATTATATGGCGCGGTGACACTGTTCTAATAACAAGCGTGAGAGGGCGCTTTTACGAGTGGGAGAGTTCACTTAATATAATTGCCGTGCTAAAAACTTAAACGGGGACGTCATAACGAAATGCAACACATTTTAATTTTTTAAGTGCTGGGAGTTTAGATATTTTTCAATACATTAATATGGGATTTTTATTAAAGGAAATAAATATTAAATGCTGTTTAAGCTGTTCATGATAGTATAAATTGATAATGCTGTCGCGTTTTTGCGTGATCGATAATTATAATGCCACGCCTTAGATTGCTGCAGCGCAAAAGATTTTGCTTCGTTTCCATTAAATCCATTGATTAAAACAAAAACAGTAAAGGGGTCTCCCATAATGGCATATAACTTCACTCTTTTCTTTGACATTTCTGCATCCCTATCGTTGCATATCGTCACAAAAAAGTCCGAGACTCTAGAGTACTCTAGAATGATATCTCTTCTGTCTAACCCCTCTCCCCTCGATATTGCAGTTTTGGATTTACGAAACTGCGTAATTTTTCTATAAAATAAAATTAATTGAGCAGGGTCATCATTAAGTATACTGATCTGTTTTAGATTACGACTACAATTTACACAACAATGTCTTTTTAAAAAGCGAAAAAAACTATTTTATAAACTACTTTTACATGCATTAGTGAGGCTTCACAATTTCTGATCCCCATCCCGCTCGTACCACATGGAAACAAGCAGTGTCTAAAATTCAGTGTTTTGTTACACTTTCTAAACCCCTACCTCGCCACACATTATCACAAAACGCCTACCCCCTTTTCCCCTTAGGATTGTGACGTTGTTTATGGGCCCTAACATTTTTAATGTTACGAAATTATATTTGAACAACCTTCCATTAAATATCTAAGCCTATATTTCAACAAATTATTTCTTCTCTAAACGCTTTCAGACAGGGGATTTCCCATAAACTAATTGAGAAATGTTGTCATGGCGAAATTGAAATGTCTATTAATAAATTTCCGTTCCATGTTTTTGATCCACAGAGCACCCTCGTATGAGCGCTCCACCCATTGTCGCCAGCAGAAACGAAAGGCAAATTAGAGTGGAGTGGCAAAAATGGGACAGGAAGAATGGAGACACAGGGGACGGGCCTGTTACGGCATACAAAATCTACTTTAAGAATGAGGGGGGCAATACTTACACTGAAGCGGGGAAAGTGCTGCCATCCAGTTGTAGAGGAGTTGTAAGAAGCTACATTTCAGATTGTTAATTATATTTATAATTTATGATATTAGATTCGTAGTAAATAGTTGAGCAGTAGGACACCCAGTCTTTGATTTTAATGATTAGTCTTAGTGCTCTTATTTATACTTTGCCCATATGCCATATGGCAAATGCCATAAGATACAAAAAATGTGATATTTTCATTTGTTCACCTCCTACCCCATACATTTATCATTGTTTTGTAACTGTTTCACAGACTACCACTTAGCATTATCATATTACATTTTAGGACTCCCCCAAACCGCCTCTCCAACACATAGATAAACGGTAAACCCTAAGACCTAAGATAAAATTGATGTCTATTAAATGTGTATAGACCTACTTGTTTTTGACATTAGTTATATTTATATTGCTATATACCACCACCATTTTATAAAGCCTAACATGTGCCTGATTCATAATCACCTGCAGTTTATTTTTTATAAGGGAAGTAACTTGTGTTACTATCTATTGGTGCTCATAGTTTAAATATTGCTTGTAAAATAAATTAATCTATAATTTACTTTAATTTTTTAAATCCCTCCCCACACACAAACATAAAAAAATTAAATCAGCTCTGCTTAGAGTATCATGAGAAAAGCTGGCTTCACTTTAATTATTTGCCCTTGCCTGGAGAATTTGTCTTGGCCTTGTCAACAAAGAAAAAAAATTGTGTTTTAATCACAAAGATATTTTTTTTTATCTATTCAAAATTAAATCTATAAACATTAAAGAAAACTGCTTTTTCATTTATTTAGATATATATTTTTTTAAAACTGAAATTGTTAAATTATTTCTATGCCCATGGCTTCAGCCCTAAAAAAAAATACCTCACCCTCATTCACCTTATTTTGCTCCAGCCCTGTCTGTTCATGAGTATTGGACTGCGCCATTATGTTTAAATGGAATTAAGAAAATTAAAAGACAGTTTTAATCATACACACACACATATATATATATATATATATATATATATATATATATATATATATATATATATATATATATAAAATGTTGCTTCACAGTGCCACTTTGTATTAGACAAGCTTAGCCCTAGCGTGAACTACACTATTTACATAACAGCAATTCGTGATGGAGAGAAAGGAGAGGGGCCCCCTGGTGAAGTTATTGTTGCTTCTACGACATGTGGCAGTAAGTCTTGAATTTTCAAACTTACTCAAATTATTAAAACATCATTTTATCAGAATATCAAGTGTAATATTTTAAGAATATGTTGTTGGTGCCTAAATTCATGTGTGTACATTTGACATGAATTTGTTTTTTCCAGAACCCAAGAATCCACCAATTATTGAGAACATCAGCTCTGCCTTACTGGCTAACAGCAGCTACCCAAAAACACAGATTGTTGTTAAATGGAAGGTCAGTCCAAAAACAATGGTTTTATTCTTTATTTGATTTTGAATTTAATTTTCATTAATACTATTGGATTTTATTCTTGTTAGCTATGTTTTTAAATATTTTTTTTTCAATGAAGGATCCCCCAAGGAACACAATCAACTGTCAAAGCATCAAAAGATACATCCTATACTTCAGCTCAGAAGCCAGCAATATTGAGGGCAAGGACATGGAGCCAATAGATATCCCAGGGGGCAACACCCACAGTGTAACTGTCCCTAACCTAAAACCGTTCACACAGTACTGTGCTGTGATTGTTCTAGAAAATAATGCTCAGCTTCGTAGTCAGCAATCAACAAGAGAATGTATTGTCACACAGCAGACAGGTAATTGAGAAAAATTTTGGAAATGAAAATTGTAGAATCATTTTTTTCTTTTCATTTCTGAAAAGTTTTTCTTAATTTTAAGTAAATTAACAAATACATATGAATATTTTCCTTTTTTTTATTAATAAAATAAATAAACCTATGTGTTATTGTAAATGTTGTCCTTTAACACAATTATTAAAGTTGATGATTTTATTTTGGTTATGAGAAATCCAAACTGGTGTTACTTAATTAGATTTCTGTATATTATATGGTAATATCTAATAAATAAAAATAGTTACTCATGATATTTATTCTTACTGCAAATGTTCTGGTATCATTTTGAAAAAAAAAAACACTTTTAAATATTTAATCTGAATCAATAAACAGCGTGTACATAATCAACAGCAGCACACTTATTTTGATTCATTTTTTTTTCAAATAGTTGTGTTTAGCCTGTTAATTCTATAAATAGATTTCACCTGTTGTTACCTTGCAATATATCTCACAGCACCTGGCAAGCCAGAGAAACTGAAGCACGAGGTACTGGGGAACTCTTCTGTCTTACTGACCTGGCAGCCACCCCAAGAGAACTATGGACCAATCACAAAATACCATGTTGACTACTGGGGTGTTGAGAAAAACTTCCAAACGGTAGAGGTTCCTACTTCTAATAAAGATAAAATAGAGTACGTCTTGACTGACCTACTGTCGTACACCTTCTATCAAGTTCGGGTAAATATTTATTCAGTTTTATTTTGCTGTTGTTTAGAGTCATATTCAGAGGTTGTTTTTTTTATATGCTAACTTAAAAATCTCGCTTGTGATTTTAATTAAATGGTGAAGGGAAAACTTTCAAGATTGGCTGCAAAGATAAAGAATTTGCCACAAAGGGAGAATACTCTTTAAATAACACAATTTTTAAGTCAAAATAATTTACAATTTTTAAATATTTTTTTAAAATTAGGAATTTAAAAAAAAAACATTAATCTAGCTTAAAAGTAGTCTTTAATTTTAAAAAATAGCTTATGTTTGATATTTTAAATATATTTTTATTTTCTTCTATATAAAATAAAAAGTTTATGTTAATTTTATCATTAAATATTTTCTTGGTTGCAAAATTTTACTTTTGTTGTTGAACAATGCAATTATTCCATTTTCATAAATGAACTAATCAATCCATATTTCATATTGTTTTTTTTTAAGTAATATCTACAACAAATAAAATGTAGTAACAAATAAAATGTAGTAACAAAATAGATTGCAATAATTTTTGAATATTCACTTGCTGTACCAGATACGTGCTGAAAACTCGGCCGGTGTTAGTGAATACTCCAATGCTGTAAACTTCACTACAGAAGATGGAAGTAAGACTGCTTTATCATTATAATTTAATTTAATTGATTACTAGTTTATGGTATGGCGTGGTTGAATGGTAGAGCGTTGGGATCCCTGGCTAGAGCAGTAGCATGCCCCTTATGTTAAGGAAAGTAAAGGCAGCTGATCATGGTGAAGATCACACTACCCCTTCCTATGCCGAGGTCACAAAAATTAAACTTTATTTCCACCTTAAAATCTTCATTGATGAAAATAAACTCATATTTATTATTACCCCACCCTTTCATTCCCATAGAAAAAAAATCAGTATTTTTTTTTATTGTTAAAGTCTCAGAGGTAAGCATAAAAATTTGTTTTCCTTATTCAAACGGGGACGGAGTGGTCTAGCGGTAGAGAGCTGGACTGCTAACCCATAAGTCTCGAGTTCGAATCCGGGTTGAAGTCAGTAGACCGTCCCTGAGTCCACCCAACTCTGATGGGTACCTAACGCACGTTAGGGAAATTAAAGGCAGCTGGGCATAGTGCTGACCACACTATCTCTTCATATGCCGAGGTCACAGAAACAAGTAAAATCTACTTCACTTGCCCCATAGACCGTCAGGTTTGAAAGGGAAACTTTACTTTTTTTTAAATTTATTCAAACAGTTCCAGGTCTAGTGGAAGGCTTCAAAAATACTTCGAAAACAACCTCATCAATCACCCTGAAGTGGCAGCCGCCACAACATCAAAACGGTTTACTTCTTAGTTTTATGGTAAGTATTTTTTTCATTCACATCAATTCACAAGCAGAAATCAGAGAAACTGATGAACTCTACTTCATCTGCCACTTCAGACTTCATCTGTCTGGAAGGCTACTAATTGTATGGTTTGATTATAATAAAAACAAAAGTGATGATGTGTCTTGGATTTGAACACACGACATTGATATCATGTTCATATACCATCGCCACAGAGATGCCTGGAAGAAACTCTGCATTAAAGTTAATTTAATATCTATTTCTTCCTACTTAACCAATATTTTGTTTTACTGTGCTAACAATCAATCAATAACATTAAATTTAATTTTGTTTCCTTCTCTTTCTTTTAAACTAATTTAAACTATTGGCCAAAATGGACTCAACATAAAAGTACACAAAAAAAAAATCAACTTTTAATTTTTTCAAGGTAACTTGCAAGCCAATGCATTCAAGACAAAACATAATACTGCCACATCACATGAATCCAGAGCCGGTTGTCATCCCTGGTAATGTTTTTGAATTGCTTGTAAGAAGTTTGATGCCAGCTACTTCTTATAACTGTTCTATTTATGCCACCACGAGAAAGGGTAGTGGAGATTCAACGTCTATAGTTGTCTGGACTAAGCCTGAAGGTACATATACAATCTTTATTTGGATTTTTTATTTTATTTCTTACAGACACAAAAATTGGTTCCTTTTATCATGCTAGTAGGATTTTACCTGATCACTCAGAGGGTTTTACCTACCAATGTAAAGGTCATGATTAGACTCAGAGGTTGAGTCAAGTTTAGCCTGTCGAGTGATAATAACAAATATAGTTTTTGTATGACCTGCAAATATTTTCAAAATACCCAAATTTCTTGGAAAATAGGCTATTTCTTCAGCAAGATAATAATTTTTAAATTTTTATATTATAAATTGTTTCCGTTTTAAAATTGGGGAGACAGCGCTAGACTGCTAATCCGAAAGTCTAGTGTTCCAGTCCGGGTTCAAGTCAGATTGACTTCCCTGAGTCCACCCAGCTCTTGTGAGTACCTAACTCACATTAGGGAAAGTAATTGCAGCTGGGCTCAGTGCTGACCACACTACTATCCCTTCATATGCCAAGGTCAGGTCACAGAAACAGGTGAACTCTACTTCACATGCCCCATGGACCGTAAGGTTCAAGTTGGAAATTAACAGTTTCAAATTTGAAACTTGTTTTTTTAAAGAGTTAGACTTTAACATCGATTTTGGCAAAGTAAGTTAAAACGGATTTTGACTTTGACATAAAGTTTAACTATGCTGTTTCAGCTCCTAGACTACGGGAAAGTGTTAAAATTCTGATGTATACAGAAAATACTGCAACCTTAAAACTATTTGAGAATTCCGATCTAACAATCAGGTATGCTACATACAGTTTTTTAACAATCTGTCTTATAATGCATGATCTCTTTAAAAATATTAATATAATTATTTTCCAGTCGTTTTGCAGAAGAGAATAGTTTAAGTAAATTCTAACCACTTTTTAAAATAACTGGTCAAACTGTGAGACTTCTTAACATATAGAGCTGTCAGCTTAATTAAGCTTGGAATTAAAATATTTTTATCTAAATTTAGCAACTAAAAAACTAAATTGCTTTCTTTTTATTTCAAAATGTTTTTGTGCTGAAGAATATAATTAGGTCTTTTTTAAAACATGTCATTTTTTTTTTTCAAAAACTATTCTTGTCATTATTTGGCATTTATTTTCCATGAATTAATTTCCAGCTTCTTTCGTATAATTGTTGAGCGGAAGGATAACAGACGTAACAAGCGACACGTCCCCCAGTACATATCAAATGCAAAGCACAGTTTTATGACAGCACTTCATGAGAAATCAAATGTTTATATCACTGCGGAGCTTGAACAGCACGAGTTTCGAGGGACATTTGTTGTAGGCGATAATCAGACTTACAAAGGCTATTTTAACGGACCCTTACAGCAAAATAAAGAATACATTATATGGCTTGGAGCTTATTCTAATATTGATGGTGTATGTGTTTACATTTTTATACAGCATTGGTTTTTTTTTTAAATTTATACCAAGGGGGGTAATTGGTTTAAGCCAGAAACTTAGTTAAAACATATTTCTCTCCCTTTTCTTATTGTTTGACTTTTTCTTATATTTCCAGATTGAGCAGCATACGTTTTCAAAAGCAGACTCAAATGGCATTGGTAAAATTCTTGCTAACATTTTACAATAATTGAATTGGCTTAAACTTATTGAGAAAATATTTATGTTGTAAGGATAAAAAAAATTAACTGTGAATTATATTTTTAGTATTAGCGGAAGAACAATGAATTAATTTTACAGTAATAAATCTTCTGTTCCTAAATCGCTCAAATTATCTCCCATTCTAATTCTTCAAAATACCTTAAATAACACAAAATGTATCCATGCAATTGCAGTCAAATCTCTCACGGCATCTGAAGAGCCAGCCAGCTCAGTGCCAATTATTATAGGGGTTATCATCGTGTTTCTGCTCTTGGTTGCCATATTTGCTGTTCTATTGCTACTCTGGAGGTGAGGATTGATTTATAAAATTTGTTCAGTAAGAAAATGCCCAACCATTACTCTTTTTTTTTCATAAAAGCAATTTTTCTAATGTATCAAAACAAGTAGTTTTATGCTTGTTTTCTGCAATGGGACAGAATGGTCAAACATATGACTGCTTACCCGAAAGTCGCAAGTTCAAATCTGGGTTCAATTACAAAGAACTTCCCTGAATTTACCCAGCTCTTATGGGTACCTGATTTCATGTTTGGGAAAGTAAAGGCGACTGGACATAGTGCTGACCACACTATCCTTCATATGCCCCATGAGCTGTCAGTTTCAAAAGGGAACTTTTCTTTATTCACTAAGAACAGTTTAGATGCCATCGGGAAATAATGACTTGCTTTTTAAACCTGTTTTTGCTTGCTACCTCCCTTAACATCATCATAAGAAGCCAGATCCCCAACTGAAATGACATTACAGTTCTAAAATCCCCATCCCCATATTCAAAAACAATATTTCTAATTTAAATAATTAATCTTTCAATAATTGTGTTCTTACAAATACTAAACAAATGTTATGTCATACTTTGGTACACATACCCACCCTTGGCACACAATGTCACATAATTCAGACACCCAGCCCCCTAGAGTGTGACATCCTTAATGGCCGACCTTACAGTAAATGGTACCCTTCAGCTAAAACTACCATTAATTCACTGCTGTGTTGTGCTTGTAACCCATCACCTTCAGTATTTATTAACAACTAGCATTTAACAGGAAGAAGCACACAGCTGATGAGAGAGAGAAAGCTGAGATTCCATTCTTTGGATCCACACACTACCCAGACCCTGACACATCTGCACCACCATCCCCTATAGGGAGGATAACCTTGCCTATTATAGGTATTTCTGTTCTGTACTGCTAGACTGTAGCTTAAGTTGTTGCTCGTTTTTTAACTTAGGAGTGATCTTCTTTATAAAACTTTCATTTTATATTAAAAAAAACTATCTTGCTTACAATAAACTGTAATATTCTGCTGTAATAGTCTAAAAAGTGAAGTGATATGATTTAGCTAGATTTTAAATTTATTAAGGCTAATCTTTGATGATAATAATAATTTAAGTTCATTCAGTCAACTTTCACTTGGAGATGAAAATTTCATAACAATGTGTGTGGGTTTTCCCTCCCAGATACTTTTGACCAAGATCCTCTAATTGACCTCCCAAAGAAAGCTCCCATGCTGGATACAGAGCCAATGTATTGTAATGCTGATGACATCATTGCGCCTATCAAAGTAGAAGACCTCTGGGACTACATTCGATCAGCTAAACAAAATGATCTTGAGGGATTAAAGAAAGAATTTAAAGTAAATTTTATTGCCTTATCAACCACATACAACTTGTTGAAAATATTTTACAAAATGTTATTACAATAACCAGCCATTACAATGAATTTTGAAAGAGCTTCCTTTTTCTCTGAGTAATGTTTTTAATGCAACTGGTTGAAGATTTTGCCATCTGCTTAACTTGTAACTTTCCACCAGACTTCCTTCACCTATGAATTATATTTCCTGGTTTTTAAATATGAGGGAGGTGTATTTGGTTAAGTGGGGGGATGTCTTATTGCTTTTTGCTTTGGAACAAAATACATGACATTCAGGTTAGCCAAAGTACTATTTTTTAAATTTAAAACATTTTTGTTTTGATATAAATATTCCATTTTTCTTTCTCTTAAGCTCCTTCCTGCTGGAATTACATCCACATGTGAAGTGGCCAGGAAAAATGAAAACAAGTTAAAAAACAGATATGGAAACATTATTGCCTGTAAGTTGGAGGTTTTTTTTTTTGTCTATCTTTTTATCCACATTTCTTTATTAAATTACATTTGTTTCAAAGAATTTCCAAAAACTTAATTTTTTAGAGAAAATTTCGGTTTGCTTGCCTCAGCTGGCTGCATAACTGGAGTTCTTATATAATATTTTGTAGAAAGTTCATTTCATAAATTTTATTTTTTGACTTACATTTTGAATTATTTTTTACCAGATGATCATACACGTGTTGTGCTAGACATTGATGGTGATAATATACATGATGATTATATCAATGCAAACTATATAGATGTAAGTAGATGTCACAATCTGTGCAATTGGTATAAGATTGGTTTTTTCTTTTGATCTATTTATAATTTGTTGTGGCTTTTATTTCCTAGGTACTTCTAAAAATTTGTTTTATAATATTTCTAAATTGATTTTTTTGTTTACAGGGCTACAATAAGCAAAGAGTTTACATAGCTGCCCAAGGTAGATAACTATGTCCTTATTGTTAAATATCTGGTATACTTAAAGAGACAAGTTGAGAGTTGTTTTTGTTGTAAAGGGTTGGTTCTGAATGTGTAAATATTTTATCTTCATATCCCAGTACTATTTGGTTCTTTAAAAGCCATTAAGTTAGATTTTGAAAGTTTTAGCTATGAAACTTAATAATTAAAGCAATTTTCCTTTTCAAATTTTAACCAATGAAATCAAGGAACAAATGTTTATCTTGATTTAGGGCCCAGTCAACCAACTTTGAATGATATTTGGAGAATGGTCTGGAAGGAGAATTCTAAAACTATCATCATGTTGACAAACTCAACAGAGTCTGGGAAGGTGAGGCTCCATTTACAACTGGTCTTTTAGTAAACTGTAAACTGGAATGATAAAAATGGCAGAGAATCTTCATGCACTTAATATTTTTGCAATACAATTTACTTTTTAAAAAAGGTTTCTTTTAAAGCTTTTGCCTGACAAATGGCTTTGTCTTCAACATTTTTCAGATTAAATGCTTTAGTTTTGTTTTTATTTTTAAAACCTAATTTAAATTTTTTTTTTTAAAACACATTTTTATTAGTGATCGAGCTAATTTTTTTAAAACTATTATTCACTTTGATGATATAAATTACTTGTTATTTGTTAGAAAAAATGTGACCAGTACTGGCCTGATATTGGAAGCGAACAGTATGGAAATATAGTTGTACAGCTGCTAAATATTGACGTCCTACCAGACTTTACCATTCGAACTTTCCTAATAAGCAAGGTATGGCACAAATTTGTTCTATACTTTAATATTACCACTGTTTCTTTTAAACACATAACTTACAGCTAAATAGGATTTTTTTTTAAATCTAAAGTAAATAGATACAACCAAGTCTACATTTTTTTAAACAAAATATTTTTTTCAGGGTGGACAGTCCAAATATGTAAAACAATTCCATTACACAACCTGGCCAGATCATGGTGTGCCCAGATTTGGACACTCACTCTTGCTGTTTAGACAAAAAATTAGAATGTACGACAATTTAGATAATGGCACAGTTGTAATACATTGCAGGTTGGTAATATTTTTTCTTTTATTATTTGTTTTTTTAAGTGCATTAGGTTCCTGTTTTTTTTTTTTTATAGATACAGTCGTTTTTATGCATCAGTTTTTATGTTTAAACATCATGTATTTTATTCAAATTGCTTCATACGGGTTGTCCTGAAATGAAATAACACACCTAGGGGAGAGTTTTATCACTTCTGCAGTTATGTGCTTACAAAAGGGAGGATTTATGAAAATGTGATCATGAAAACATGTATTTCCTAGATATAAAAAAAAATGAAAAACTTTATTATGTTTTCAAATGTGGATTAAGACATTTTTAAGGGCTAGTGATAGGGGGTTGGTTGTTTTATTGTGCCCTAACAATTAGGTTACAGGAATTTAAAAACTTGAACAAACTGTTTTAAAACTTCTGTTGTTTGTTTTATTTTAGTTTTATAACTTCTGCTCACCCTGTTTAATTTTGCTAACATTTCACTTCTGCTGTTGTTTGTTCATCAGTGCTGGTGTTGGCAGAACTGGAACCTACATCGCCGTGGATACCCAGCTTGAGAAAGCCAAATCTGAAGGAATTATTGATGTCTATAATTTTGTTCACCAGATGAGAACACAGCGAGTTAACATGGTTCAGACACTGGTAAGAAAAAAAAAAACATTCACATTTCATCACCAAAGTCATTTATTTTAAATCTTTTATCTTAATTTATAGACATTTTGAATGATTATACACATAAGCATACACATTTTATCACCAGTCAATTATTTTAAACCTTTTGTCTTCATTTATAGATATGTTGAATGATTATACACATAAACATAAACATTTCATCACCAAAGTCATTTATTTTAAACCAATTATCTTTATTTATAGACATGTTGAATGACTATACACATAACCTTGAATTATAATTCATCTTGTGTTACGTTCACAGGAGCAATATGTATTTGTTTACGACTGCCTGCTGGAGGCCCTTATATGTGGTGATACAACGGTGTCGACCAAAACATTTCCAGAGGTTTACATTGATCTCTGTCAGTTTGATGCGGACATTTCCAAGACTAAGCTGGAGGAACAGTTTGAGGTTAATATTTTTTACTGCTACTCATCTGTGTCTGAAATCATAATTAGTTGAAATTTTATATTAGTAATACAATATTCATTTCATTTTTTTTAATTCCTGAACATTTAAAAAAAAAATTGTATTCATTAGTTAACATCCACAAGCTAACATCAGTAAAATTAATATGTAATTAAGAATGCTTAAAAATTATGTGCATGAATTAATTTTTATTGATTTACCTGAGTGTAATTAAGATGTAATTGACTGTTTGCCTATAGATTTTGAAGCTCCTGTCTACCACTATTGAAAGAGATGAAAGTACAACAGCTTTAACACCTGAAAATATATTTAAAAACAGGTGCAAAAATATAATACCAGGTATGTCATAACTTTTTAAATTTTTTTAAATGCTGTATCTTGGACAAAGAGAGTAGAAAGATAATCTCATTTTCTAAACTAATCCATTACGTTTTTCAAACTTTTTTTTTCTAGCCAACCGTTGTCGACCATATTTGATGACAAGTTGTGATGGCAGCAATGATTATATCAATGCAGTTTTTCTAAATGTAAGTCACACCTTGAATAAATGTTGACACCTTGCCTTAGTTTGGATAGTCAATATTTATAATGGAAATCTTAGTTGTACTACAACCTTAGTTTGTTGCTGTGTAAATTTTAACATTTTAAGGTATATTGAATTAGAGAAAAAAAAATCTAAAGGAAAAAGTCTCATAACATGTTTAAGTCAGATCATGGAACAAAATGGTGCATAGCTCTAATGAAAAAGTGTATTGCACATAAAAAAAAAATAATGTTCAGCAAAATGAATATAAGTAAGAGGTGTATAATTGTCTGATGTTATCATGTAATAAGATGACCTAGCGATATAAGATGTAAAAAATTTATGATTTTGACTGTTTAGCCAAAAGGCACTAAGATTTAAGGGACATAGAGTAACATCAGTACCAGTTGTTCAATATAGCCTATGTGCCTATACTAACATCACAAAATTTTCTTTACAATGTTGTAAGTAAACTTACCATTTCTTGTGTCTTACAAAACCAGAGTTACTGTAAAAAGGATCAGTTGCTGGTGACACAGATGCCCCTGCCAAACACAGTGACAGACTTTTGGAGGCTGATCTACGACCACAAGTCCTACTGTCTGGTCATGCTGAACGAGGTGGAGAAAAATGATGATGTAGGAACCCAAATTGATTTTTTTATTCCTACATGTCATTTAATATTATTATATACTTTAACTTAGACGCTTCAAATGTGATTTTGGTTTTATTTCATTGCATGATTTTTTATTTTTTTTTATTTTTGTGAATGCCTTTAAAAATCATGTTATGAAAATAAACACAAAATATTTTTGTTTGCAAATATCTAAAGTTTTTTAATAGTTAAAAACAAAATTCTAAAATTAAGTTAATTTTTTATTTAATTATTAATTAATAATTAAATGTGTAATTAATGTTGTTTTCAAACTGATAATTTAACAGACCTGTGAGCAGTACTGGACTGAAGACCCAGGTGGCGTTTTCTACGGCCCATTTCAAGTGGAGACAACCTCAGAAATCAAATCCAATCCAATAGTAACTGTTCGAGACTTCACACTCACCAACACACAAGTGGTACGACAGCATTTTTTAAATCTTTAAAACTGCAACACAGCCTACTTGAGTTGGCATCATCAAACAATTATGTCTTTGCTTCATCTATTAACCCTTTATTAATTCCATATATGCTACGAAGCCAAAAAAAATTTCAGAAAACAAACTTTCAGTTGGGAAAATATATTTTAAAATACTCCAAAATATGTGAATTTTTAAAGTAGTATTTAATGTTTTGTAAAATAAGGAATATTAAAAAAAAATTATCATATTACTTTAATCTCCTTGATAAGTTTCCAGCAGAAAATATCTTTTATGTAAATCACAAGCCAATGTATCTTATGTAAAAAAAAACCTTTGTTTGAAATTACCTCACAGTTTACCACCAAAACTTTTCCTCCTCACTAGCCAGGAGATACACCGCGTCAGATTCGCCAGTTCCACTTCCACAGATGGCAGGAAGGTTCAGCAACTCCGAGCTCCCACAGGGCCTTGCTAGAGCTGGTTGATCTGGCTGATGACTGGCAGAAGTTACATGAAGGGCCCATCACAGTACATTGCATGTTAGTACCCTATTGTGTCAACATTGTTACATGTTAGGTTTACATAAAGTTGGCCTCATTGGAAGTATTTTGTTTTACTTAGCTTAGTGCTGATATTTATCAAAATCACTACTTGATAAAACTATAGGTTTACAAGAATTATCATTAAAGGATTTTTAAAAGCTTAGTACTGCCATTTATCAAAATCACTACTTTGTAGGTTTACAAGAAGTATTAGAAGCTTATGTTTTAAACTTTAGCTAACTACATCTTGTATCAGATTTATTACTTGTGTTAAAAATGTAATTGGAAGTAATTTATTAATCTGAGCTTTGTTCATTCAATTAGCTATGCCATTCATTATTATTTCAAATATACTTGCAAACATTTAAATGGATCCTTTTTAATGGAACACCAGTTTATGCACAAGATTGAATGCTAGAGTGTGTTACAGCTAGCCTAGATTTTTTGAGTACCTAAGCTGTTTGTCAGCACACACTCCTCTCATGGGAAGTTGCCTTAAGACATGTTGGGACATTTCATTTAGAACTATCTTTTATACATAGTTGAGACCTTTCATGGTTATCTTAATGGCTTACACATGTTTAAGGTTATTTTAAAAATATTTTCCCCAGGAATGGTGCCAGCAGGAGTGGTCTCTTCTGTGCTGCCCTGACTATCCTGGAGAGAGTGAAGAAAGACAAGGAGGTGGATGTTTTCCAAGCTGTCAAACAGCTCAGACTAAACAGGACTCAACTCATTGACAATATGGTATGCTATTTCTTTTCAAACCTCAGCTTTTTATTCTTTTTTTTTTTAGTTGTATACCATCTTTTTCACAAATGAATAAATAAAAACGGTAGCTGTTGTGAGGTTTATGCAAATAGTAATAAAATGGGTAGATTTAGTATCCTAACAATTTAATGACAATAACAAATACAATGGACATTTCAATGCAAGATCTTAGCACAGAACAATGTAGTAAGAGGCTAGACAAAAAAGACAAAACAGTGACACAATTTTGGACTTTGAAAACATGTCTTGTCTAAAGGCCATGATACCCAAATGAAAAGACATGTTTAAGGATAAAATTTAGTGTGAAAGGTTAAATGCTAATTTTGAAGTAGGGGGTTTATTAGCATTGTTACCATTATGTCTCTTTTTGATCCAGTAAAAACATTGTTAAAAAAAAAATTTAAAATAAATACTTTTTTTGGTATAAATTTGAAAGCCAAGATATGTTTTATTTTAATCTCATGTTCTTTCTGTTTGCAGGAACAGTATCAATTTTGCTATGAGCTGTTAATGGACTATCTATTAAACCACAGTAATGTGCCCTTGTTATCATGACACTAGTGAAGGCCATCCTTGTCCAAAGTCTTCCACTATTGTTAAGTTGTGAATATGAAGCCATAGTCTTGTGTATATTACAATGGGCATTACTCTGTTGACAGTGCCCCTTCTGACATTTTATACTGCTATACTCAAGGAGAGAAAAAACATGACAATGTAATTGTATATATATATATAAATAAATGTTCATAAACTTTAAGTATTATATGAATACTTGACAAATATGTACATTTCATCTCTTAAATCAAGAATATTTATTTTTATAAAGGCTTTCTTCTACAGATTGACTCTTTCAGTTTTTTTGTTTTTTTATTTATCTTCTTTTGCAAAGAAATTTTACTAGTAAAAACTTGAACCGGTTGTTTTCATTTGAAAATGTATTAACAAGCACAGAATCTGCTGTATCATTTACAGTTTACATTGTGTAAAAATGTAGTAGACCTTGGTGACTAGAGTCTGCAGAGATATGAAAGTTTCCTGAGTATTTTAACATGGCAAGAATAGTACTGCAGTAATTCTATGTAGTGCCCATTCTTGGGTTACTAGGGTTAGTGGGCTACACAATCTCCTAAACCACACCTACATAGACACAGTCTCAAACTTAATGATATAATCTTCAACATAACTCTTTATATCCTCCTTATCCCTACTTTTCATACTAAACAACAAAATATCATGAACATCACAACCTTCTTCTAAGCCCCTTAACCCCAACTGAACCCTAAAATCCCTACATGCTGAAAGACCCCAGCATCTGCTGTAAATTATTGAACCTGGAGATGTAAGCGTTTTTTTTTTTTGCTGTATTGTAGATCTCATTATATCTGTATTATTCAATTACAATATTGAGATGTATATAGTGTAATCAAAACTCTTAAGAGAGCATCATCATGAAAGAATGTACTTACATGTTAGAATGCTGATATGTTATGCATGAGAAGTTAGAATAATTTTTATCCATACACATAAAGTTGTAAGCAAAACGTAACATTTTTATGTATTGCGTATTATCTTATATTTTACAGTTTATGGTATTAACATTATTTGAGACTACCAAAGACAGTGTAAATTGTAAATGAAGTTATAAAAAATATTCTCCTATGCCTTCATGTATGTTTGTATTTCCTAGACCTACAAAACAAATCTCATCCAAGGCTGCTTATACTTTAATCAATTAAATTTATTTCTTAAGATAAAAGAAGTCTGTATTTAAATTCATTTTACTTTTTAGTTTATATATTTTATATGTTAGATCTATTTATAGTGGGTATAATTATGGTAAAATTTTGGTACAAAGTAAAACATTTTAGCTTTTAATTGTAAGTTCATATAACAGATTAACTTTATGTTAAGAATTGAATGAAATAAATATACATAACAGTATAATGGCTACATTTTAAAATAAGTACTGAACATAAGTAACGTGGAATTTATCAGTGAATTCCTTTCTTCATCATCTCACCAAATTGTAAAATTTTAACATGTAAATACTAACAGAGGTTGTGTCACTAGTGCCTCACCACAGCCAGTTTGGTAGAGAAATCCCTTACTAATATTGTTACCTTCATCAAGAAAAAGCATAGTACCTTACTCAAATCAGTGCAGCATCCATAATGTCACCTAAGGTTAATTCACACCATCTCTTCTTTGAAGCAAAATTATTTTTAGAATTAAAAAGTATAAATAGTATAGTTGTACCTCAACATTCAAAAGTTTGGAATTACGGTATAAAGTCTGCTGAATAAAAGAATTTTCGTTTCAAATAAATACAGTATTTCCTTCAAACAACTGTTTTGCTAAATCAGATCATGTTTATTTTTTTATTTTTTAAAAATATGATAGTTAAAAATAATAGTCTAAATGAAAGAAACAAATGTGGCAGCTAATTTTATTTTTTAATAGTATAAAATACTATTAGTCATACTGTTAGTACACTTCTAACATACAAATAAGAAACTAGTAATTATTACTCAGCTTTGCTTTGGGTGTTTTTAAGCATGCATGAGTCTCATGTCTTTCCTCTCATATAATCAATTGTTATCAAGAATTGCTTTGTCCAAATGTTCTTTTTTATTGTAGCATTATTCTTTTAATTCTAGTCACAATTATGACTTTTCAAGAAGTTGGAGAACTGAATGGCCAACAGTTTTTAACATTTGTTAAAACTAATTTGCTTACTAATTTTGAGAGGTATAATTACATATTTTGAGATTTTAAACCACTTGATAAAATAAGTTAAAATATGTAATCATGTGAGTATTTCATTTTGAAATTTTTGTGTGATTTGCTTTATATGAATGATGAAAATTGTTAATAGAAACATCTTTTGTTAGAACATACAACCATTTGTTTTTTATACATTTAGATCTAATTACACTTACAATATTAACTTTCTGTTTTACTTTTCCAACCATCTAGATTGGTTACAATAACTTGATTACTAAGTACAAAAGAATTATAATAATAGATACCCAATTACTAGAGCAATTATGAGGATCTGCAAGATTGTAAGTGTGAGTAGCTGATTTATGGTGTAAATAATGTGCAGGCAATATCCCTGTACATGTTTATCTTATATTTTGATTTAAGAAATTAATTTTCTAGCATTATTTTATCCATTTACATAAATTCTGTAAACTTGCAAACATGGATCTATATGATGTAATTTAGGAAATTTTACTTTAATAAAATTAAGTTGATTTGCTTCATTGAGTTTTAAAAATTTAAAGTTTTATTTAAAATAAACTTTATAGTGATGTAGTAAGCTAATAGCAAATAATTGTTTACAATTTGTTGCATGCCAAAAACAGTGGTCCGATCATCTTCAAATGTTTATTATAACAATTTGATCTAATAAAAACTTGTGATAGTAATATGAATAGTTGAGCCTTTTTTTTTTTTTATTGAAACACAGGTACTTGTGGAGATTTATTTCTATTATTTGAGGAACTTCAGCAACTAATAAATCAGCTAAAAGCAGTTCTATATTAAACCATTTTAATCTGCAAAATTAGTTAAGTATTGTGATATGGGTAACGTGTCTAAACTTTATTAACAGTGTTCAAATATTAGTATTATTAGATAGCTTGTTAGTAGTAGCACCTAAATGTGCAGCATCTGAGGTAAAATACCAAAGTTATCCAGAGCTCATTCACTCACCAACTTTTCCTTCATTTCCTATCCTTTATTAGATTTACAAAAGGTCTTCACTAAATTAATAACCCATGCCAGAAAACTGTCAAAGGTGGAAACTGCCAGAAAGACCAAGAACAGAGAGGTGTAGTTTGGTGCCCCCATACTCAGCCAGAAGAGACAGGAGGTGATGACTAGAGAAACAGCTTCTGGTGAGCAAGGATACAAATTGTCCATCAGTAGACAGAAGACAACACGGAACCGATAGAAAATACCAGCTTAAACCAGATGGTGTATAATGGCAGATGAAATAAGTTTAGTAAACATCTACGTATAAATGAGTGCTGTTGTATAAGAGGGGTGGTGTGATCCAGCAATCCTTAAAAGTTGTGGGGAACCTTTAGTCTGTAATGAAATACATACTCAACCTCCTATCAATGCAATAAATGTAAGGAAATAAGCAGATATTCAAATCAAAACATTTTAAACATGTATACAAATACATGCTTTAAAAATAGTATGTTGTATAATTAATCACTTTTAAAGTGCCCTTTATAGTGACTCCTCAATACTTAACTTACTAAATTTAACAGTAACTTTAAAAATAAAAAACAATTTTCTGTGACAGCATTTAATTTATTTTCATATGGCAAAGGTAATGCAATAAATCATCTGTAATTGTTCAATGTTTGTCTTAATTAATCATTAGAACATTTTAAATTTTAAAAAAACCACAAACTGGTTCTCACTTCTCGTACATGCAAAAAGAATATCACTTAAACATCAATACAAACTATTGTTATTATCCTACTAGTTAAAGAAAAGTGTTTCATTCAAAGCATTTATTTCTCTAGTACTTCCGTCTATTTAACATAGCATCATACAATAATATATTTTTAAAAAAACCATACAATTTTTATAACAATCATACCACTATATTACAATCTAAAGTAATGCAGTCTTTGTAGCTAATATGTGTACACAGCTCCACATTTCTATCAAAATCACCACAGTTTTATGTATTTATGTATTAAAATGACTAAAACAAAATATAACATGAATAAAACTAACACAAAGTGTGATAAAGGTTATGTACATTGTTCAGCTATCCCATATGTTTTACATGCAAGGATCAATAACCCACCTTCAAGTTTTAGAAATTATAAAATCAATTATTTTATTTTAAACATATAATAAGATAACTAGTTAATATGAACAGAAAACCAGAATTTCTGCTGCTCAAATCTCTAGCCAGCATAGCAAATCATCAAGTGTAAATCACAAAGGAAAAATCCCATCTAAAGTTTTAGATTACCCAGGAGTGGAAACTAATTAATTAGTCCTTAATTAAAATTTTAATGAGGCCAGCGTGATTAGTAACATTAAAAACTTACAATACAAAAAAAACCAATATATTTCAGACATAATAATAAAGAATTATTCACATTTTAAAGTTTTAAAATCTATGTGTAAAATTATGTTTTAAATATACACCAATCCCGAATCTTTCCAGCACTGAAGAATGGCAGTAAATTTTGTTTTAAGCCAAAGGTTAAAAATTAAAAAGGTGTCTAAACATAGATAAAAATTCTTTTTACAAACATATTTTTAGATATGGACATTCTTACCAAAAAAAATTATGTGACATGATTTTTAAATTGTGGTTAGTATGTTTTCTCACACATAACATAAACCATATTCACTCATAGATAATCATTCAACACATACCCCAAAAAAAATTTGTGAAAATAAATTATTTTACATTTCTATACTGCTATCTAGAGTTTAAAGTGTAAAGAAATATATTACTGGCAATTTTAATATTCTCCATTAAAATTTTTAAGTTGTTTTTTTTTAAATTGACAGTTTACAAAGTTTTAAATATCTAATCATGCATAATTTAATGCTGCATCATAATATGAGTTTCATTTGTCAAATGCCACTTCCAAAATATTGATGTCTGTTAATCAAACAACTTTATATGTAAATGTATATAAAATATGCAAGATTCAAAGTTGGCAATACATCAAACGGAACACAAAATGTTTCATTCAAATATTTATGTACTGACGAATTTTATAAGATTATGACTGGTATTTTGCACAGCAGATCACTACAGAAAAATGGTATAAACACATATAAATTGAATAACACATGCAAATTTGAATACACCCTTGTGTACAGAAGTGTAGCACAGTGTGATGAGAAATTTTTTTTTAAATGCTCAGAATTCTCTTGCTCAACATTTGCTGGACTTAGAGAACTTAAAGCAATCTGCAAAAGCTCCTGCATTACTGATTTGATAATAATTGCCGTTTTCAAATAAACAAGTTATTAAATAAAAAAAAAACTTTAAGTGTAGGCAGACAAATTGTTGTTTGCTCTTGAAATGGGCACAGCTAAAACTTAACATACAGCCCTACAAAGGTTAATCATATACGAAAATATTTTGTTTAAAAAATAGAGTTAATCAAATTCATGCTGATTAAAATATTAGAAATTTGTTCTGTACTGACTTACTAATTCAATCATCTGTCTACATGCAAATAACTTAAAAAATACAGTTCTCATTTTGTACAGCATCTTTCAAATTGGACTCAGCAAAGTTTGAATGGCATTTCATTACATACCAAATCTATTTTGCTACTTTTAAAGTTCTTTTCTCAGAACAAAAAAAAAGAGAAGGGCAATATCTTTCTTCTTTCTAATAAAAAAAAAAGAGAGAAAAAATTGTATTAAAATTCAAAAATTTAGAAAAATATGATAAAATTTAAAAGCTGTGTATTAAGTAAAACTTAACTAATGTGCTTGTCTTGTAAATTCTAACAAAGGTTATCGCTGCTTGCAAAAGAAAAGATGTTTCACAAAGTAAACAAAATTCAAAGCTGTCTATATCTAAAAAAGTGAATTTAATTTTTAAAATTTGTTAAATGTGGATCAAATTTTGGGAACAAGAAGTTATCATCAATCAGAAGTATGAAAATAATTTGTACTTCCATTTTTCCCGAACCCTTAGCTGCCAAATGTAACACCTTCCCCCTTTAAACTTGATTAAGGCATCAGTTATGTAACTTTAATGTGATAGCATGAATTAGTGTAATGGTAAACAGAAGGGCAGACCTTGATTTGAATGGAATGTTAGCATTTCCTGAAGAAATTTCTATGTGATTCTTAAACCAATAAGGGTGAATTTATAATTAGGTTTCCTATAATTACCATACAGTCTTGTACCAACACAGGTGTAGCTAAAATAAGATCCTATGGGTTGGTAATTCCAAAAATGTATCCATAAGGTATTGAATGCTTTGTTACAGCATAACCCCAACACAAAACACACACATTATACTTAACTACAGAATACACTAGACAATGGATGTGTGAAATACATAATTGGTAATCCGGTTAATTAGCAACATGAAATACTATTGCATTGAACATATTTCAAGTATTTTTTCCTTCTGTTTGACGATTAACCAATTTTTTTAAACAGTCACAAAGACAAACGTGTTTTATGATTTTCCAATAGATCTAGATGACATTCAATCAATCCATCATTATTTGAGTTGGACAGATACAACACTTAGAAAAGAAGGGAATATGGCTGCCTCATTCAAGAACACAACCATAGAACTCCAACAATTTTGTAGACCTACTCTCTATTATGTACTAGACCAGGGGTCTCCAAACTACGGCCCGCTGGCCGGATGCGGCCCGCAAGGTCCTCTCATCCGGCCGCGGAGATCTTTTTGTCCATGGAAAAAATGTTTGTCAGAGGTGGCTGAGGAACTTTGCCCAGAAAATTCAAAACAATTTGAAAATGTAGCTTTGTGTGTAAATACCATACCCCGCCGTGTTGCAGACATTGGTGAAAACATCGTGACTCAAATAGCGAAAAATGCAAGCAAGTTTCGCCATTTTTCAATTGAAATGGATGAGTCGCTGAGATTTATATATATTTATATATAATTTATATTTCGTTGGGGGGGGGAGTTATGTTCTTTTGAGATACCTGGAAGAAACTGGCCCCCGAACTGATATTTGATAGTTAATGCTGCCCTCGGGCTGAAAAGTTTGGAGACCCCTGTACTAGACTATTAAATGTTTATTAATATATTCATTAAACTCAGCCTAAGTAATATCTAGAATAATTGTCTTAACAGTAAACTAAACTAATTAAAAAGTTATTCCTTTAAACAGAATCAAAACAAATTAAATGCTAACCCAATAAATCAAATAACACTGAATTTTAACAATTATTATTTATTATTTTATATCTCCCCCACATTTTATATGTGTATGCAGTGGCTAATATAAATATGAAAAATATAGTCCTTATTTTGTTAAAAAGAAAGTGTTCACATTTACAAAACCAAAATATAAGAGGATAAAAACATAGAAAAAATCCAAGTAAAAAAAATACATTGTTGCACCTTGTTTTGAAATAAAAATAGGAACAAGAATGTTTGAATAACTTCAAGTATTACTATCTGGTGAAGAGCTTTTACTTTATCCAAGAGTATAATCTTGTAACCTTTCAAAAAAAAATCAGCTGGTGCAATGTATTAGTTTAGTGCATTGGTCAGACTCTCAATCCCATTCTACAAGTTTCATGACACAATTCATTACACTGTTAGACAAATAGGGCCTTACATTACTTCCTGAGAAATAATATGAAAAATTGAACAAATCAACCAGTATCCACATATTTGTTTTATAATAAAATACTTCAATAGCCCCATTAAACTTCCTACTGTGTTAAGCTAATTAGAAGCACTATTTCTTTATTTATTACTTTTGAGTGAAGAATGTTTATGAATAACACAGAATCAGAAAAATGTGCATGTATGTAATATGATAAAAATTTAAATAGTAACAAAAAAAGTTACAACTAAATTTTGCTCTGTTTTGAAAAATGATTTGTATGTAATATGATAAAAATTTAGTAGTAACAAAAAAAGTTACTACTAAATTTTGCTCTGTTTTGAAAAATGATTTGTATGTAATATGATAAAAATTTAGTAGTAACAAAAAAAGTTGCTACTAAATTTTGCTCTGTTTTGAAAAATGCTTGGTATTGATAATGAAAAAAAAACAGACAGACTGGTGATGACAGTATTTAAAATTCTGTAATAATTCTCAAGTACATTAACTTTTATCTAAATATTTTATTTCATTTACATTTGTTAAATTTTCATAAAGGCTTAAAAATAAAAAATAAATTATCTATTTTATGTAAAAACAGGTTTAAAACTATCATAATATCAAAGCTATAATTTTAAAAACAAGTCTTAAACAAAAGTCCAGATAAATTCTAATGTCATTAAAAGATTTAACAAATAATGTGTTCTGCTGTAGAGTAAATTGTGTTAAGGCTTGCTAAAATTAACACAAATAGAATTACAACTGAAAGAACTATTTATACACACTACAACCAGTTACATCTAAACAACCACCACTTTGTGTACAAGTATCCTTTACTGTAGTTGGGTCTTCAGTGCTAGAGCCTGGCTCTATAGACCCAGATGGCGAATCACCTTCTCCAGATGCACTAGAGCTCAAGTCCTCTTTCAGGTCTGAAACACTGTGTGTCCCCGAACTTGGTCCATCCTCCACTGTTTGTTTGTCTTCTGTCAGGGCACTGCTTTCTGAGACAGCTGAGCTAACTGGAGCAGCCTGTGAATCAGGCGATGTACTGAACGGAACAGGTGAATCGTTTAACTTGTCCATTGCTGTCTGGGAATCTTCCAAAGTATCCATTGCAGAAGGTGAATCATTCGACTTATCGAAAGCTGTTTGCGAGTCATCCAGGGTGTCCATTGCGGATGGTGAATCGTTCAACATATCTAAAAATCTGCATTCTGCAACATTATCCAATGAACCCAAATCAGTTTGGGAATGGTCCCAGGCACTCAAAGCGTTTTGTGAATTATCTAACACACCTAGAGCAGTTTGTGAATGATCTGATGGAACTTTGTTTTCATTGGATTCCGACCCCTGTTCTTTGCCAAGCAAATCTTCCACACCAAAAGTGACATTTTTATCTTTTTTCTTGCCCTCGTCTAAAATTGAAGCGCAAGAGAATTCTGAGCTCCGACAGTTTCTCGACGCAGCCGTAGTGCTGGGAGCTGTAACGTCTGGGTGAAATATGTGCGAGTAAAGCAAGGGCGATGGTAGTAACGATGGCACAGTATGCAGCATCAGGTGCATGGGCAACACATCTGGTGGGGGAGGCTGAGACACACCAAATGGTAATGGATGGGTGAGAATGGAAGACAGGGATGTAGATGGGCAAGGGAGATAAGTTACACTAGATGAGAGTAACGGTGCTATAGGTGGGACTGGAACATTCAGGGAAGATTTGATCCCAAATATTGAGTCAGAGGTGCTGGGAGAGCTGCCCATACTGTCTTTGGACATGACACTGGAACCAT
The DNA here is from genome assembly GCF_028476545.2 of Physella acuta. NCBI lineage: Eukaryota > Metazoa > Mollusca > Gastropoda > Physidae > Physella > Physella acuta. The sequence goes on along the minus strand of NW_026731933.1, from coordinate 243,443 downwards.
TCATAAATCCATTAGACAAGTCTGACAGAATGCCTGAGGATGAAGTTACATGAGCAGCATCCTTGTTTGGAGAAATAGTACCTGGGCTGCCACTTTCAGTGGTTGGTACTTTCTCACTCGTAGCACCATTTACAGACATGTTCTGAGTATCTGTTCTACAGGTAAATAATGACTCTGCTGAGTAAGGTTTGTTTCTGTCTTCATTTGTAAACTGTGAGGAGGATGGCAGGGCGAGTAATGAGCTAGAAAACGACAGTACAGGATCATAACTTTTTGTGACAGGAAATATAGACTGACAGGTTGATACTACAGTTTCAGTTCTGGGTGGCAAGTAAAATGTCTCACTGCCTTCAGGAGCTTTGGCGCCCCCTGAACTTCTGTTGCGTATATTGAAATCTGCAGGTTCAATAAATTTTATTTCATCCGGGTCTGATTTTGTACTAACGCTGCTGCACACAACTACATCTTCATCATCACTCAGTATGGAAACAACATTATCATTAAAGTTGCCAGCAGTAGACTGTCGTGGCTCATCATTCCAGCTTCTTAACGAGCTACCTGTGCGAGGCTGTGGATTACCTGTGCTGGTGGAAGGCAGCTTTCCCTGATCTGGGAAATTGGCTTCCAACCACTGTTTGGTCCGTGAGGCTGTGGTGCTGGGAGCTGAACTCAGTTCATAGTCCTCTGTGTCATCAGAGTCTGTCTCACTTGAAGATTCACTGATGACAGTGTGGGAGTCCAGGGCAGAGTTGGACATGGAGCTTGAGTGAGGGAGGGAGGGTAAGAAAGAGGGAGGCGGTGGTGGTGGAGGCGCAGGGAATGTGTGAGTGCTTGGCAAAGCTGGCCAGGGGCTCACCCACAAATTCAGCGGGATGGGCTGGAGATTGTCCGGCATTGCTATGTAGTTTGATGGAAATGAGCTGCTCAGAGAGTGCCCGATGTTCTGTGCAGGGATGGGTTGGGCCCGGTGGGTCTCCCATACAGATGACTCCCCTTCCACAGATTGGTCAGAGACAGGCTCTGCTCTTGAACTGTACTTGCTTTTATGTTTCCTTCTCTCAGCATCGGGTAGCTGCGACCTGCCGAAACTCTCAGAGGTTTTTTTATGACCCGAATGGTGTTTTTTATAAGACTGTAAAAGAGAAGGGCTTTGTGAGCTACGGTTTTTATCTTTCTTTTTATGCTTGTGTTTCCCTCTTTCAGATCTACTTGGCTTACTTTGAGGATCAGTGGCTTTACTTGAGCTTGGTCCTTCAATTACTTCAGCTATAGTAGCAGGGATTGCAGCTGCACCCAGTTGTTGGCCGATGGACTCCGCAAAATAGCGATCAACTAATTCCCTATCCCTATCCTTAGACTTCTTTTTCTTCTTCTTCTTTTGCTTCTCGGATGATGTGGAAAGCATTCTCTTTTTCCTTGCTGGATCTGCTGTTACAGGAGCTTGAATATCATCACAAACAACAGTGGCTGTTTTGGACCTGGATTTGTCAGCAGATCTTGACCGACCGGGTGATTTATTATTCTCCCCAGCCCTTGCTAAACTCTCTAACTGCTCCTTCTTTTTCTTTTTATGCTTCGACTTAGATTTTCTCTTCTTTCGACTTTCACCTTCAGAATCTGAAGACAGCTGTATAGGTGATCTCTCGGTCCATGGTTTGTCATACTTCAAAAACACAATATCACTCCCAGCTTTGGAGCTGGAGTCTGAATCGTTCTGGTCTGGCCTAAAGACTGGATCGTCACTTTCTGAGCTGACAGACACAGTATCAGTCTCTATAGGCTGTCGCACGCTGCTCAAGTCAATACTTTCCCAGGATGGTCCGGGGGTAGGGGAGTCCCACCCTGTCCTGAGGAGGCGTGAGCTCCCAGCCACAGGGGATGTTCTACCAGTTATCTCAGTGTCAGAGCTCACGTCTGTAATTTCAACCACGTCATCATCATCATCGCTGCTACTGCTAGACGTGTTTTCATCAAATGAGATAGTAGCATCATGGCGCTGATACATCGCCTTCCTATCATAGGCTTGCATTAACAGAGCACTGTTGGTAAAAGCAACAAATTCCTGAATAAATTGTCGTGACCTGCGACCGATGAGCGGTGAAACTTTATCACTAAAAGTTGTACTGTCAATAGTAACTTGAGTTAACAGGGGCTGGATCACACTAATAGCTAGCCTGACATTGTGGTGACTTTTAACAAGAACTTTCAGCTCTCTCGTTAGCCAGGGCATGATACGTTGCATTCTATGTGGGCTGGCGGCAACCATTGCAGGAGTCAGGCGGTAAGTACTGTTTTCTGTTCCAAGAATAATAAGAGGTGGCCCAAGTGAACGTCTGTATACTTCACGTCTAAAATCTTCTGCACCCCTGGGCCATGATGATGCACACACATGATGAAGATGAGTAAATGATGTGCCCGTGTATGAATATTGATGCTCACCGTGAACTGGGTGGTGAGGCTGAAGGTAACGGTCGTATCGACGACGAAACTGGAACCTGCTGAAATTGCTGAGGGTAAGGTCAGCATCCAGGCCGGGTTGCGTTAAGCTGAAGTAGTGAGTAGGTGCAGCATATGCAGTTATGCTTCTTGGGAGATAGCTGAGGAAGTTGTAGTCATTTTGACGAGGTGGGTTAAGAGGAGGAAGCTCATAAATATCATAACTCTGATCGGATCGGATGTTATGAAATATGCTGGTAAACGGTTGCTTGCATAAAGGGCACTCTGCTTTCACTTTAGACCACTGCTTCAAGCACACAAAACAAAATGAATGTGCACAGCTACTAGTAAAAGATTTATTATTAAATGGTCCCAAGCAAATTGAGCAATTGTCTGGTGATTCCCTTCGATGCTCCTCAGCTTCTGTTGTAGTTTCATCCTTGTCAGGGACCTCTTTGCTGGCACTGGTGTCAGGATTTTCACTGCTTGCTTTTGCAGCATTAGCAGTGTTGGCCTGATTCCGTGTTACAGGCATGGTTCCTGTTTGAAAATTGTACACAATAAAAATTAAATAAAATTGACAGCTGATAACTAAATATTAAGATATGTGTAGGTATAGGTAAAGAATTTATTAATATCGAGAACCAAAATCTCTTGTAGCGCTGGAAAAAGGAGCACTGATGAGATTGTCTAAACAGTCACCAACCCGAGGGTATGATTTAAATGCATTTGTAAATAGCTTTGAGATCTATACCACATGTAAACATGTAAGTTGATAGTTAGCATCATGATTTAGTATGATTGTATTTGTTAATTTGTTATAAGGGGTGTTAGGTTGCTACTGGTAACTAAATACACGTAGATCTATGTCTTGTTAATGTCAATGCTAACACTATTAGTTATTGCCAACCCTATCCCCAACCCAGATTTCTAATCATAAAACTAAAAACTTTCTAGGCTTGAGCTCTTGACTTGTACAAAGGTCTAGATTCTAGATCTATATCCATATTTTATTTAGATGTATCATCAAACCTTGACTAAATCTAGATCTAGCTAGATTCTGAAAAATTGAAATCTAGATTAAGATTATTCTAGATCTAGAATCTAGATCTAGATTAGAATCTAGTCTAGCTAGTGTAGCTAGATCTAGATCTAGTCTAGATCTAGATCTAGAGTCTAGTCAGCAAGATTACCTTTGGGCTTGGGGGTTGATTATGATGATGAATCTTAATCTAAATTTAAAATTTGTAGATCTAGAATAATCTAGATTCTAGATCAGGACTAGAATCTAGAAATCTAGATTCTACATAGGCCTAACATAATAATAAATAACCTCATGCAAACATACATAAGATTCTAAAAAGTTTTGTTCTTTTAAATTCATTATCTAGGTTAAACTATGCTTAAGCTAAGTGATTTTGTTTCTTTTACATGTCAGTAGACTTTGAACGTGTTAGGCCTACTCTGCTGACTTATAAAATCTAAAGAAAGAAACAAATGACAAATAAAAACAGCAGCGAAGAACGGCTGGTTAGTTAGCTAGGTGGACATCAAACATAAAATCATAAGTTTGAACAAACACATAAGGTAGTAAAGAAACGTAGAGTAAAAACATACCTGGGTTAATCCACTGTAAGGGTGTAAAAGTTAATTACAACATCCATAATATTGTTTTCTTGCCGACCATCTACGGGTAATGGCTGACAGAGGCTCGGGATGCACTCAAAACAGGGACGTCCAATAGGGATTGAGACATATTCGAGTATTGTACTCGAGTACGAACAGAAGATTATTTTTTAATTTAAAAATGTGTGTTCAGTTGTTACTTTTTCTAAAAAAAAAATACTTTAGCAAAATCGTTAAGCATCGAATATTAATTTTATTTAAATTACTACGTAACTATGCTGCAGTTTTCTTTTAAATTATATAACGCAGTTTGTGGGGGCTTGTTAAAAACGCAATACATCAAAATGCAACATCATTCCCTGTGGCGTAAGATTGTTTTGAAAAATGACATGGCAATTTCATTTGTTAATCAAAAGCCTTGCGTTTATAAAGCACACATTTATATTCACATAGTAAATTACGTTTGACATTACGTAACGCCACTGTGCTTTTAATGCCTGGATTTTCTTTATTACCAAATGTGGTAGCATCCACGGTGGCAATGTTAAATCTTGCCAGAGACTAGTGAGCTGCAACAACCTATGCCCATATTTATCCTCTACGGCTTACTGTTCATTATTATTAATTACACAATATATATTACTTGTTTTGTTGTATGATTTATTTTTCTTCTCGGTATCTGTAAGACCACGAACAGCAAATATCGGTGTTTGAAAATAGGCTGTATTTGATTCATGAAAACTAAGAAAGAAAAACGACTACTTCAATTTTACCATAAAAACTAATTATTATCATATGATTTAGGTGCTAAACAATATGTTCATTGTTTGAAGTTAGCTCTTGATTTTTTTTTTTAATATCCAGAATAAATTTAGTTTCTTTTTATCATTAAAAAAAAGTACTAATAGGGGGGGGGGGGCAGAAGCGTGAACAAGGGAATCTACTCTCATATTCATGTGTACCGTGCGTGATCATTCTTAACCCCCGTATTTTACAACATAACGTCATTATCGAGCTTTTAAAAGTTGCAAACCGTAGGAAAATTTATACCTTTTAAAAAGAGTATAATAAAATTGTGATATATTTAGACTTTGACTTGTTTTCTTTGTATAATTAAAACTTTGTTTTGAAAATATTTCCTGCGTGTTATGTTGAGATAAAAAAAACCTTGGAAGGACAATATTATTATTATTGTGGGGGTTAAACAGAGAATGCGTTTTATCCATTGCCGGTTATTTATAGTAGTAGGCCTGTAGTATTTAAACTAAAGAATACGAGCCGACCCGCAGCGTATCATACGCCGCTATTTAGTTGTTTTATTTTTTACTTTTCAGTAATTCATAATTTGTGAATTCGACAGTACCAATGCTGCCACTGAAAATATTTGTTTTAAAACACTAACCCCCCCCCCCCCTTCCTTTCCCCTAAGCCCGACTCTACACCCCCCCCCCCCCCCCCCCCCGTGAAAGCAGCCTCCTCTTAGTTATTTCTTAGTTACCTCCTGTAAGTTTAAAATCGAACTAAATTATCTGCCCCTAATAGAAACCCTGCTCTACGGCTCTATGATTTGTAATAATTTAGCTTTGTAAACATTTAGAGTGAACACCGCTCACCAGACAATGTGGGGGTGGGGTGGGGGTGGTAATGATAGTAATAGAGAGAGAGAGAGGGGGGACTGCAAGGAGGCGCTTGCAGCTTGTTTTCTAACGGCTCCCAGAAGAGAATTATATATATAGATTATTATTAATTATTGTCAAAATGTAATTACCAAAGCGATTTTTCTTTCATTAGCATCAAAATGAAAGATTGGAGAATGAACATTTGTGTGAAGGGATGATGTCTGCCCTGCCGCCTTTACATCCGGAGTTTCTTCCAGGCTTCGGGGTGGGGGGGGGGGGGGGGGAGGTCTGCCTCCTTTTCGCACGAAATAGAAAAAAATATTGTAGAAAAGATTTAGTTAACAAGTTTCCGTGAAAAAAAGGACCAATCATGTGAAACTTTAAAAAACTAAACACCATTATGTTTTTTGACACCACGCAAGAGCAACATCTTTGAGGGAAACGCTAGTTGGAGACCACTTTGTAATGACTGTATATAACCCTTCATAAGCCTACGCGGACCATAGGACATCCTTTGAATAGTGAATGTGGTTAAATAATTATATAAGACCAGGGGCGGAACTACAGTGCCGCCAGACCCCGCAATGCGGGGGGGGGGGGCCAGGCCATTTAGGGGCCCAAAGCCGACCAGAATCAACTTTTTTGTAGTTAAAAAATATTTTTTTGCAAAACAAAACAAAAAACAAACAGATTTACCACAGTAGTGATGTCCTACAGTAGCGAACACACGCTGTTTCATAAAGAAATAACATATATAGCTACATCAGTTGTAGAGTGAAAGACAGGGAAGCGTTCAAAACACTTCGATGAATTATTTCCCTTTTTTAAATAGTCAAATATGTGTGCTCTTAATTAAAAAACATTTTTAGCACTAAACAAATAAAAAATCATTTACTTCTCTTAAATTATTATTTTTAAAAAAATCCAAAATAAAGAATGACATAGTATAAAAGGAAATGTATTAAAAACTAACAATATATATACAAAAAAAACTTTAAAATAAACATAATGTCAGAAACCATTACACATACATAGCTTTCATGCTTCATATACTTTTGACCGCCTTTTATATTAGTGTGTTTCTAGACATTAAAGCAAAGAATTTTTAAAAACAGACAAATAGGTTGGGTATTAAGATGGCTTAATTTCATGTCATTACATTTGAATTTTTTAGTAACATAAAAAAAAAAAAAAAAAAAAAAAAAACCAGACAAATAGCACTACAAAAATGGTGTGTTGTTGTTATATGTTTTAATTAATATAAAAACTAAGAATTTTAATTTTTTTTCAAATTTCGAACAAGCCCGATTTGAGTATTCTATGATATTTTCGTATTTAGTTTATATATATACGAGCCGACCCGCTGCGTATCATACGCCGCTATTTAGTTGTTTTTTTTCTACTTTTCAGTAATTTATAATTTGTTAATTCGACAGTACCAATGCTGCCATTGAAAATATTTGCTTCAAAACACTACCCCCCCCCCCCCCCCCCACGTGAAAGCAGCCTCCTCTTAGTTACCTCCTCTAAGTTTAAAATCGTTTCAAACTAAATTATCTGCCCCTAATAGCCGTCACCAAACCTGTCTCTGTGATTGTAAAATGTAAACAGAGTGAACACCGCTCACCAGATCATGTGGGGGTGGGGTGGGGGTGGTAGTGATAGAGAGGAAGAGAAGGGACTGCAAAGGCGCGCTTGCAGCTTGTTTTCTAACTGATCCCAGAAGAGAATTATATATATACGAGCCGACCCGCTGCGTATCATACGCCGCTATTTAGTTGTTTTATTTTCTACTTTTCAGTAATTCATAATTTGTGAATTCGACAGTACCAATGCTGCCACTGAAAATATTTGCTTTAAAACACTACCCCCCCCCCCAACCCCTACCCTACACACCCCCCCCCCCCCCCCGTGAAAGCAGCCTCCTCTTAGTTACCTCCTGTAAGTTTACAAATCGTTTCAAACTAAATTATCTGCCCCTAATAGCCGTCAACAGAGTTTCTTCCAGGCATCTCTTCAGGGGGGCTATGCCCCCCCCGAAAAATTTTTACCGCCCCCCCGAACGAAATGAAATTTATATAATTTATATAGAAAATATATACTTTTAACAGTGTCCGCCCCCCCCGAAGAAAGTTTACCGCCCCCCCCCCCCCGAAGATTTCAAGTGCCCCCCCCCCCCCCCCGGAGAAAAATGTCTGGAAGAAACACTGGCCGTCAACAAACCCGGCGCTACGATTTGTAAACATTTAGAGTGAACCACAGCTTATCAGATCATGTGGGGGTGGGGGGGGTGGGGGGTGGGGTGCTGGTGATAGAGAGGAAGAGAGGGGACTGCAAAGGCGCGCTTGCAGCTTGTTTTCTAACGGCTCCCAGAAGAGAATTATATATATATATATATATATATATATATATATATATATATATATATATATATATATATATATATATATATATATATATATATATATATATATATATATATATATATATATATATATATATATATATATATATATATATATATATATATATATATAAAATATATATTATATATATGGGGCCCAAACATTTTTTTTGCGGGGTGGCCCTTTTTTTCTAGTTCCGCCACTGTATAAGACAAGAGAATATGCCAAATTTATAAGATCCAATATTGACATATTAAGTGGTTTCGAGTGGACCTACATCAGTTCTCTTCCCCATCGCAGTATCGTGCTTTTCGGCTTTTTCTATGTAGGCCTAGAACTAGCAAACGAACTCATTGAATGTTTGAATGATAACACATGTTTGTTGGTTCATTTTGGTTTGAGCATGTTGTTTGTGGAAGAGCTGATTCATATCATCTGCAGAATCGAAAACTTCTTGCTTTTTGATGAAATTTTTATTCATGTAGTTGCTTGTAGGGCTTTACACGATCTAACCAATTACCATTTAAGAATATCATTGTTGAAAGCATGCCTCCCCGTCTGCACTATGAAATGGTTTGCTAGCTTCCCCTTGCAATTGTCTATCTGACAGGTACAGGCCTTAAATATCGTGATGGATATAAATTTTGGGGGTAAACCTATAGTATAATCGTTCACCAGCTTCCATATATACCTCTGGATTCTTACTATAAGACTAATGTATAAGAGGGACTCCCATTCTATGGCTTGTTGCGTAGTACAACAATTGTGTAAGGTGCATGTTGCCTTGACGAAAACCTGCCTGTTCTTCTTGAAGTTTTTTGTCCAATGCCTCTCTGAGTCTCTATGATGATTCATGTCAAAGCAGTACTTGAGACGGAAGTATTTTCCATCACCAGTTGCGACATTGTGACACGTCTTTCTTCGACAGCTTTACAAAGTATAGCTATTTTGCAGTCATAATTAATTCCCTATTACGAATTCTGCTTTTAAGGTGCTTGCATTAAATCCGAAGAAACTTCTACAACAGGACTTAAAATCAATAGAAGTAAAACTGAGGTCGACAGGATCAATTAACGTTTTTTTCAGACAATTTATTTTAGTTCTTCTTCTTAATCCCGTTCGTGCCCAAGACACATGGGGCAGATGAAGTAGAGTTCATCTGATTCGTGACTTTGGGATATGAAGGGATAGTGTGGTCAGCACTATATGCCCAGCCGCCTTTGTTTCCCTTACGTAAGGTAAGTACCATCAGAGCTGGGTGGACTCGAGGACGTTCCATTGATTTGAACCCGGATTTTGAACCGCTAGGCCACGCCGTCCCCTATTTATTTTACTAAACCCCGTAAAATGTGTGATGAATCGGACATGTCCCGAAGAGAACAGATTAAAACATCGTGAAGCAAGCGCTGGACTGGAAGCCTAAGGAAGAGAACAGTGTGCAGGCCCAGAAAATGATGGAGGCAGTGTTTCTTCCAGACTTTTTTCTCCGGGAGACGCACTTGATATTTCCGGGGGGGGGGGGGGGGGCACTGGTAAAAGTATATGTTATAAATTCCATTTTGATCGGGGGGGGGACGGTAGAAACTCTGAAACTCTAGAAGAAACTCTGGAACCAAGGGTTGCGGTGCTTACAGGGCCAATTGAAGAAAGTCGCTGTTGGTGACGTGTCTCTGCTGCTCCATGAGTGCTCTGCAGGGTCAAGCGTGTCATCCCATGTTTTAATTATACTTATAGTCAAGGTATTACATACAGCTTGGTGATAAGTAAAACATATCTTTTAATTGTTTTAAATTGAGCCTCTTAATAAGAAAAGAAATTTAAAAAAAATAGTTTAGTAAAAACTTCCTAGCAAAAACAAAAAATTAAAATTTCCCTAAAAATGTTACCTACACCCCCCCCTCCCCCATTTTTTCCATGGCGTTAGAGGCTCAGCTATTCTGAAGTCATCGCAAAGTTATGTAGGCTTCAGTAAACATTGAAATAGCAAGTGATAGCCAAAAACGTCACAAGGCGGGGGGGGGGGGGGCGGTCCGCACCGGGTGACGCCATTTAGGAGGTGACATCAAATCCAAATTGAAAAAAAAAGAATCATTTACTGTTAAAACAATGTTTCATCCAGTTAAAATAATAAAACAGTAACGGAAAGTGGTGACACCAAAACAAAAAATGCAAAGTTGTTGAAAGGGATAGAAATGTACACCGTCAGTGATAACTTGTACATAATAGGGCTGGTAAGTAGGTCACCAACCAGTTCTTTGGCTCATGCAGGTTTTATTGAGCAGTAGAACTGGATGGTGACCTTCTTACCAGCCCTATTGATGTCACGCATATTTTTCAAACATCGATATAAAAAGCATAAATATCATATAAACACAGTTCTAATCCCCCCCCCCCCCTTTTTTGCACACAATTTCCTCTACAAAAAAAAAATCATTTTAAAAGTACAGTAAAATAAATGAAAATAGATCAAAATGTTTTCTAACTCTCGCTCTCACATTATAAGGACAAATGTACACATTTGTTTTAAATCGAGGGGTAGCGGTTACTAGATCTAGTGATTTTCTTTTTTTAAATGATTATTAATGGGCATAGTCTAAGGACATGTTAAAAAAATCAACATTATATTTACCATTCGAAAACTGGTGTGTTCAAAACGTTTTTAGTTAATATTAATTACTTTTAACGAAAGAAATTATGTTGGTTATATAGACTCTAGATCTAGTCACTTAGGGGATCATCCATAAATGACGTCACACTCGTAGGGGGGAGCGGGGGTCCGTAATTTTGTGACGATGTGTGATGAGGGGGAGGGGGGGGGGGTTCAGATGTTGCGACGTCACATTTTTGCATTATAAAAAAGCAATGTTAGAAAACGAATTTTAGTCGTTATTTCGCGTTTTAGATAACTGTTTTAATAAATTGTAATAGTTTAGACAAGATTTTGGAAAAATATCGATGTTTAAAAAAATTCAACTGCAATTTTGAGGGGGGTTGTAAGTTGAGGTGTGACGTCATTTTAGTGGGGGGTCTGGCTTTTTGTGACGACGTGTGACGGAGGGGAGGGGGGAGGTAAAAAGCTTCCAAAAAAAGCGTGACGTCATTTATGGATGACCCCTTATTTATTTATCAATTTTTAGTTTCCTGCGCTACACTGGGAAAACAAACGTCTATTGATTTAAAATGTGCTAAAATATTAGTGGATTATTTTATGTATGGTAACCGTTTACACGTATAAAATGTAACTTTGCACCGTAGTTGACGAAAACAAAAATGTACACGCTAACCGTACCACTGCCATAGCTTATTGTACGCCAAATCCTAATGATTTAATCCCTCAGACCTAGGCTGAGATGAAATAAGCCGTCGATTCTTTTAAAAACAATCGCTAAAAAGGCCATGGCGATTAAAGATAGGGATGCCCTGTTGAAAGAATGCGAAATTTCAACAACAACAGATCCAATCGAAAGTTCTGGGGGAAAATACTCATTCTGGACGAAGTTAGTAGTGGAAAATTAAAATCTTTATTCTTTAGGCCTATTGCATCTTAATCTTATCTAGATCTAGATTCTAATATCTATTAGATCCAGATAGACTAGAGTCTAGATCTTGATTTTTAGATTTAGATCTCTAGACTAGATGTTTGTACTACAAATTAAGATTGATAATTTAGTTTAGTGTTTAGTTAATAAAATTTTTAATTAAGTCAGTCTTCGCCTGCTTCAGCTTTTATAAATTTAAATTTTTTAGGACTAAAACTAAAAAAAACACTACTCACTACCGCTACCTTACCTACCTACCTACCTACACTAACACCAACAGTAACTGTCTAACAGTAAAATTAAACACTGAAGTAAAAAAAAATAGGCCTTTTTTATATTATTTCTATCCCCTTATTAATTTTTAATTAAAATTTTTTTATGAAGCTCGCAATTAGATCTAGAGTATCTAGATCTAGTTCCACAGAAAATTTCACCAAAGTCAAGTGGCACAATATCTTAATTTAGTTATGCTACAGGGGATTCCTTGTGGTCTTGGGATACACTAGAATACTAAATTTAAACGCTGACCTATAATTTGTTGAGTGGTTGAGTATAGAGCACAACAGCTTGATATCTAGATCTATTTTGAAAGTTCTTGCCTTGGAAATGTGTCCTTATCCTAGAATTCCTTTTTCTTTTTTATAATGCAAATGGCAAATTATAGGCCTATATAATTAACTATATGTAATTTGGAACATAAACTAACTTGAATGTTGAGTCCTGCTTTATCATACATTATTATTGCAATGAACATGGATTACATTTTTTTTTGGTAGATTATGGCTAACACTGTCAGAAAATATCCTTCTAATTTTAATTTTTTAGATATACTCACAGCCAATACTTCAAACCCATTCTAATAAAGTATAGGACTAGACATTATCTTCAAGATTTGTCTAATCTATTTTTAGCCATTTTTTATTCTAATAGATATAAAATATTCTTGTATTTGTAGGAGAGACAAGATCAAATGGACATCATGCCTTTTTTTCGGCACAGCTACTCTATACTCTGCAAGGACAATAATGCCAGTGTGTATTGTGTCCATATCCAAAGAAATGGGATGGGATAAAACTGAATCTGTAAGTTAATTATTTTTAAGTTGAAAGAAAAATCCATAATTATATTTCCATCATTTATAATTATGTTTAAAGTTTTTAATGGACAATACGGAATCTATACTTTAAAAAAAAGCCACTGTACTGTAGTGTACACAATCCTAATATACATTTTAAAGGATTATAATTAATTGAGTTTTTAAACATTGATGTACTAGAGAACAGCATGTTTGTTTATGTACATATTTAAATATATACATATTGCCCTTCTGACCAGTGTCATGCAAGTAAATCTTGGTTTTATTGTGATGTTAAAGCTAGGAAAAAAATGCATGTACTTAAACAATCCTATGCACATAACTTAATAAATGCTATTAGTAAAATATTTCTCTACACTTTCAGGGAACTGTACTGTCTGGGTTTTTCTGGGGCTACACCATGACCCAGTTTCTAGGTGGCTATTTGAGCGACAGAGTGGGAGGGGATGTTGTATTGCCTATAGCAGCTTGCCTGTGGTCACTCATGTGTTTTTGGACACCCCAGTTGGTCTACTTGTCAACAAACCATCACAACTCTCTATACATCATGGTTGTTTCAAGAGTTCTCCTTGGAATTTTCCAAGGCAATTTTTTTGTTTTAATAATAAGTTTACTCTTCCACCATACTAAAATTTTAATGATGATAGGCAAACTCCTTCTTTTGTTGTGTGCTGTAGATGATCACTTTTTAGTAATACCTAACATTTATTGAGAATTAAATCAATTAGCCATTTAAAGCCTTTGTAAATAGAAATTTATGATTTTTAATTACTTTACCAGAAAATTACTTTTCATATATTCAGATACCTCAGTTACCCAATCATTAGTTGTGTGTTTCATGTTTTGTTAACTAAAATAAACACTTAACTCACACTTACTTGTTGGTTTTAGTTATAAAGTAAACAATGCAATCATTTTATTTTACCTATTGAAAAGTAGTATTCCTTACAATCTTGATACAGGTTTTCATTATCCTGGAATAACGAGCCTCATCTCACGCAAAGTGTCACAACAGGAAAGATCCTTCACTTACAGTATAATATCATCAGGCTCACAATTTGGGTAATACATTTTATAGTATCTTTGTTTGTAGTACTTCACTTTAAGCAGATGTACAAACATTTTACTTTAGTTTGAAAGAAGATTTGGCACTACTGGATTGGTGGTGATGGGGGGGGGGGGGGGTGGGGTTGGTACACAGTTAATAGCTGATTTTGTACTGGAGACAGGTCACACTGAGGTCTGATGTATTTTGCTGGATGGTTGTTGGAGGGGTGGGGACTTTATTTTAAATATATTCCACAATAAGCAACTTGAGTATTGAAAACATGAACAGACAACCAGGGGTTCTTTCAGACATTTTTCTTCAGGGTTGGCAACTCTTGTAACTTCAGGGAGTTTTCTATTTAAATTACATATTTAAAAATTCTGTATAAGTAAAGTAAAGTTTCCTTTCAAACATTACGGTCTATGGGGCAAGTGAAGTAGAGTTGTTTCTGTGAAAAAATTCTGTATGGGGGCGGAGAATATGCTGTTGAGGGGGGGGGGGGGGGCATTGCCCCTTTTGGAGAGATGCACAAAAGAAATACAGTAGATATCTGTTAAAACTAGTGACCCTTTAAGTTATTTGAGCTTTGAGAATTAAATCTGTGAAGTTTTTTTTTTTAATTCTGCAATATTATTAAATGTAAAATAGTTAAGATATACTAGGCAGTTGTATAAAATCTGAAAATGCTAGACATTTCACATCTCAAATATTTCAACAGCACATTGTTAGTTGGATGTGTAGGTTCTTTGCTAACAGAATATTATGGATGGTCAGTGCCTTTTTATGCCATAGGTAAAGTTGCCAATTTTTATATTACCATATTTTTATAATCTTTTAATTTTTGTTTGTTGCTTTAGTTTGAACTCAGTACTTATGCAATGCAATGTGTCCTGCGCACAGAAGGGAAAAGATTATGATTTAAACTGTTTATTTGATTGTTTTATTGAGTCTATTAAACAAAGGATATATTTAGATATGCACAAATACCTTTTTTTTTAAATCTTTTATTTTAAAAATTTCCTTTCTTAGTAATGGTTAATGATCTTTATGTTTGCTGATTAAGTCAAATGACAAATACAACTACTTTTGGTCAAATTACTTGTGGTATTGTAATTTATATTGTTATTTCTTTGAACAATGTCTACTTCCTCTTTACTGCAACAAACACATTTTTTTTTTAAAGGTGTGTGTGGACTGTCTTGGATGCTGTTTATTCGCTATGTCTTAATAGCTAGACAACAGAAGACCATCAGTTTGTCTTTAAATGAAGCCCAGTTGTTAGAAAATAAACAAAACGCACCAGAGAAAACATCAGTGCCTTGGGTTGTCCTTTTTACTAAGCCTGCATTTTGGTAAGTTTATCAAATAGTGTGTGAATATGTTGACTGAGTGTAACAGAAGTGTAATCAATTTTGTTGCATTTAGTTTTTATTCCTAAAATAAATATATAAATAAATTCTTAATTTCCTGTAAAATTATACACAAAAAAGGAATTTTGACAGAAAAAATATATGATGAGTGCATTTTTTGTTTGTCCAGGCTTTGTACAGTATATTTTAATGTATCCTTTAGGTCACTGCTTGTTGGTCATTACTGTGAAAACAATGCCTTTTATATTTTAATGTCTTGGATGCCAACATACTTTCATGAAAATTTTCCTACTGCCAAGGTGAGATTTCACTTTAAAATTATTTTTATAATTAAAATATTTAAAAAAAAATACATTTTTCTTTTATTAATAAATGACCACATTGAAAAATGAATTAAATGCATAAAATCTTTTTAACAGAGTTGGGTGTTTAACGTTGTGCCGTGGATGATATCCATTCCTAGCACAGTGGGAAGCGGATGGTTAGCCGATAATATGATCTCTAAGGGTAATTTGAGATCCTTCATTTCTAGTCCATACAGTTAATTTTTTGTTAGTAAATTCCATGTCAACTAAATTAAAAAAAGTTTTTTTTCATTGTTTTAAATATTTCCACAAAAAATATAATCCAATTAATACAGCTGTAATCATTATTATTATTATCAATATAAAATCAATTACTTTTCCAGGTTATTCAGTAACTTTTGTCAGAAAGACAATGCAGGTAATAATAATTTACAATGTAAAAACCTTAAGATTTATTCTTTTTAAAGGAACCATAAGTCAGGAATTATAAACCAATAAAAATGTTTTAAAAGAATCAGTAAATATATACACATTTTTTTTTCTCACAGACTGTAACATTTTGTGGAACTGCCTTCTTTCTGTTTCTAATATCATACGTAAAAAGCTATGAAGGTTGTTTGATATGCATGGCTATGGCTATAGCCTGCTGTGGTTTCCACCATAGTGGAATCTCTGTCAACCCACAAGACATTGCTCCCAAACATGCTGGTTCTGTGTTTGGTAAGTTGTTTGTGTAGGGATGAAAGGGTTAATGTTCAGTACTTCTTGCTGTTTGTGAAAGTCTTGTTTTTTTTAGCCATTAGTTGTTTAAAAGTCAAACTGTCAATAATTATTGTTATGGTCCAGGTCTTTAACTTCTTGTAAAGTGTAAATTATGGTTGCTGAAGTGTCTTTCTTCTTCTTTGCTGTTTATGATGATATTGGAAGGGGATTTTCTTTTACTCCATTACATATTATGTGTGAACATGTACTGCACCACATGACCCGGTGACTACAACTCAGCCTTCTTTTCTTTCCGGGTGTGCTTTTATACCCTTTGACCACCCTAGATTGATTTGGAAGGCAGCAGTTTTTTTTTATTCTGGAGTAATTTACTAGATGGATTGCTGCCCCTTGCTTAGGGGTCTGAACTCAGCAATCATATGCTCTCCCACCCAACCATGCAGTGTGTTTCCTTGCAGTTGTTATTCAGTTTTTCTTGTCTATGTTATTTTACATTAGCCACTTGTTTCTTTTAGTCAATTCCTATTATCAGTATTTTAGATTTTTATCAAATAGTCTTTTTATCTATCTGTGGTGTTTCGTTTACTAAATTTTTAATTATTATTCTGTTTAAAAAAAATCTTTTTTTAGCATTTCTAGTTTATTTTCTTTCTTTTTAATATATTCCTGTTGCATTGGGTATAACAGAAAAGGTTTGCACCAGCACATTCATACCATAAGTGTTTGAGGGGTTGTGTGTTATATTATGTTCCATGTTAGTTTAGTCTGTATGATGTTGTGCGTCATTGTTGTTCTGTATTTTGTAAGTTTGTAAAATGCTGTGCTTCATCATGTACCTATTATTTTTGATAAATAAATAGTTTTTTTAGGTTATTTATAAGTTTTAAAAGGTCACTTGTTTAATAAGATATAATGTTTTTGTTTTTTTTAAATAAAGGTCTTATGAATATGGCTGGTGCTATTCCAGGTAAATATGTTTTATACAAATAAGTTGCAAATATTTCTTACAGTGATTACTTTTTATCCATCATTTCACATCCAATTAGTTCTGTTTATTTCAAAATAGTTATAAGTGATGAACTTCAAACTAAGGATAGTGTCACATAAAGAGACCAAAAAACCCCACAGATTACTGAATGCTAGTCAAATAAATGTTCTGTCAATATGTTCTTTATTAAATGTGATACAAAAAATGTTTACTAACTTTCAAACCATTTTTATCTGCAGGTTTCATTGGTGTTTATATTGCTGGTCATGTCCTGGAGGTGACTAAAAGCTGGAATGCTGTATTTGGACAGACAGCAGTGGTTTGTCTATTTGGATGGGTTGTTTACACTTTATTTGGAACTGGGAAAAAAATTATTTAAAACACTTTTGTAAATAAGATTACAAACAAAATTACAGATAATGAGTACATATTTATTTATTTTAAAAATCTCATAATTGCTTAAGATTGCATTTAATTCCATGACTAAAACATAAAAATAAGCTTTTTAAACACAAATATAAAATTGTTTATTGTGAACTGTGATGCTTGGAGATTATTATTATCCTTAAGAAAAGAGCATATATTTTATTTTAAATGATTCATCATATTAATATAAAACTATTTATTACATCACAGAAAATATTTTACCTCTAAATTTTATATTTGTTTTAGAACTTACTTTTGTTCCACATTTTTGCTTGTAAATATAACTCTACATTTGCTTGTTTGCTTGGTCCATGTATACCGGTATATAATAATTGATATAGGTTGTATTATTTATTAGCAACTTATTGTGTTTTATTTTAAAACCACAATTTTCAAACAAAGGATTCCAGGGGATGAATGAAATCAAAATAATTGCTCAATGATCTCATGTATTTAAAACTGATTCATAAAATCATATTTTCCCATTTTTTAAAGTTGTAAAATAATCACTTTCATCCACGCTGACATGTAATTAAAGTTCACTAAAATTAACTATCACAGGGGAAAACAACAACAAAACTCTTACCAACATAGCTATTTTATAAAATCTTCTAAGTGCAGGTCACTCAATGATATTACAGTTTGTGATATATTAGACCGATTTGTTGAAAATCCAAGGCTCTAGTACACATTAATACCAATACCTCACGGTAGAACTTGGTTGCCAAAATTTTTACTTTAAAAAAATGATACTAGTTGCAATTTTTCTGCACTGTATTCAGTAGAGTAAAATAACAAAATTGTTAACATTATATGACTTAAAATATTTGTTTCTGAATTGATTTTAGTTTTTTTCTTCTTTGTAGCTCATTGTGATAAAATGATCATCCACTTTTGTCAATTTTGGCTTTAAAATATACAATATCTTGCTGTGGGATTTATATTAGTAATATTAATTATATAATTTTAATGCTGCTTCTGTGTTCACTCATTTGCTATTGGCAGAAATGTTAAAAATTATTGTGCAATTTACATTTGCTTTTTTTGTTCTATTAATTTCAAATCGAATGGAGATCTTTGTCTGGGCAAAGCTTCTTTGTCAATGTAGCGGATCACCCTGAAATTTTGAAACTTGCAAGAGATAGGGTAGATCATGTCATGCTAACAAAGTGCCCAGGTTGATTTGAAATTGTGTTTTTTGTTAGAGGAATTTCAGGGTTTTATAGCATTGGGGAGTGCCTGGGCAGTTGAATGTTTATTCCTCGAGGCACCAGAGGCAGTCTCAGCTTCTCCCCAATGTTTATGTTGATAAAAGAACAAAGTACCACCAAGAGTGGACCACCTTTCTCACCCCACCCAATGCTGTTGTGTCATGTGATTACCTTATGCTATTGTCATCAGGTTAGAAATTTTTTTTTAATGAAATACAAGTTCAGACCTATAGGTCCAGTGAAATAGTGCTAATCTGTTTCTGCTACAATTTCAGACCTATAGGTCTAATGAAATAGTGCTAATCTGTTTCTGCTACAATTTCAGACTTATAGGTCCAATGAAATAGTGCTAATCTGTTTCTGCTACAATTTCAGACCTATAGGTCTAATGAAATAGTGCTAATCTGTTTCTGCTACAATTTCAGACCTATAGGTCTAATGAAATAGTGCTAATCTGTTTCTGCGACAATTTCAGACCCATAGGTCCAATGAAATAGTGCTAATCTGTTTCTGCTACAAGTTCAGACCTATAGATACAATGAAATAGTGCTAATCTGTTTCTGCGACCTCAGCAAATGAAGGAATTGTATGTTAACAGCATGTATTGGGCAGGTGTGACTCAGATGTGTCACTCTTGGTTTTTGTGATAAGTAAAGGAGTGATATCTGACATTTTTGTAGTGCCTGACAAAATTAAATGGTAGTTTTCTGCTGCAATGTTAAAAATTTGTTTGCTTTGATGCAAATTAAATGTCATCTGTGAAATACAACCTCTAGTATAATAATGACATAATACTAAGCATAATGTTTTTTTGGATTACAAAATTTGATGAATAGAAATTAATAAAATGGTAGATTAGTTTTCTTCGTGTTTAGGATTTGATATGCTATTGTCAAGAAAATATACAAAAATAATTTCAAAATTTAGACCATTTTTATTATTTTTCAACTGTTTATTGATGTCTTATAAGTCAATTGCCATAAGGTAGTACTTAGTTGAGTTTTTAATACCTTTAAAAAGTGTTCAGCTATTTATGTTAATTTTCCAAATTTTTAAAATTATTGTTTTGAAATTGTTTTGAGTGAGTATGTTAAAATTGTTATTTTACCAGCCAAACATAAAACTCCATTCCAAGTGTTTCTTATCATATGTTGTTAGTATATGATTTTTTTTAAAAACATTTAAATATAGTTTATGTCAAAAACAATGTCACTTTGTTATCTTTAGCAGTGATGTAGACATGTTATCAATAAGATTGCCATCTCTGTTTATATTTTAAAAAAATAATTTACTGATAGATGTTTGTCATGATATAATATTTAGTTTTTAGCCAGATGGTGGTTGTCCAACCATAAATCCCTATTGCTGTTGTAATCATACTTTGGCTATCTTTTACTCTTGTATCTTGACCACCTCGTGCCTAACATTTAGTAGGTGGAATGTTCAACCAGGCAACCTTGCTGTTGTTGTTGTCATACTTTGACCAGGTTTCTGTGGCTAAACCATTCACTCTTATTTCTTTGCCACCTTGTGCCTAATAATAAGTAGGTGGAAAGTTCAACCAGGCAACCTTGCTGTTGTTGTTGTCATACTTTGGCCAGGTTTCTGTGGCTACACCATTCACTCTTATTTCTTTGCCACCTTGTGCCTAACATTAAGTAGGTGGAAAGTTCAACCAGGCAACCTTGCTCATACATTGGCCAGGATTTTTTCATCTGTATCTTTGCCACATTACAATACATGGTTAGATGAAATTCTTGTGATGCAGTGTGTTTCCGCAAACTATCTTGATTATTGTGTTAACTGGTCTTTCTCTTTCAAACTGCTTTGTTTGATTAAACTTAAAAAACTATCATTGTTTACTAAAACAATTTTTAAAAAAAATCACTAACACATATATTATTTAATCATTTGACCACTGACCACATCTCACTATAGTGTGGTCCAAAGAACTTTCCTTTTTTTCATGGTCTGGTCACATCTCTAACTAGAGCTAAAACATTGATAGGGCTTATAGCATCTGTCTTACATTAATTTTAATATTTCTTAAATTGGTAATTTAATCTACATTAAAAAAAAACATCTGGATTTATAATATTGTGTGATTCAACTTTTGAGAGCTTATGTTAAAATTGATCACTTTTAATCTGTAGTGTCTAATAAAGTAATATCAACAATTGCTTACATTATTCACTTCATAAAAATGTAATTCTTATTTTTTGTAATAAATGATAATAAACAAGTTAGTTTCTGAAAACAGCCAGACTATTTTAATTATGTTTGTATCAGCAAAAAAAAAATAATTTATGAGCTGTTCAAATTGTATCACACCATTGCTATGCTAAAGAGAATAATTATATTTTTCACATTTTGTATTAACTCCCTTTGGTTATATTCTCGTGGGATTACATTGTTGATATAAAAACATAATTTTTGAAGTGCCCTTTTGCACAGTTCCCATTACACTGAAATGATGACATTAAAAAACAATACTTTTATATCTGTGTTACTTTATTTTTTTGTTTGAGTATGTTGCGAAATGTTCGGACGTCTGACTTGTAGCATGCCAGCACATATGTGTTCATGTTAATTTAATTGATTTGAAAAGTAAACCTAGTTGATGTTCTGCCTACAGGTATTGGTAACAATAATAAGTTAACCCTCAGCTCTTAGAATATATTCCTTTAAAACAATTAAATATTGCCATTCCCCGTAGAAAAATCAAACACCGAGTCAACGATCTTTGTGTCATCTTTTACAATTGGTTGTGTTTATGTGCAGACGTCTTAGTCATGTCACCTGTTTTAAGCCAAAGAGGGTCGTCCATAAATGACGTCATACTCGTAGGAGGGGGGGGGGGGGAAGGTCCGTAAAGTAATTTGTGATCAGTGTTTCTTCCAGACTTTTTTTCTCCGGGGGGGGGGGGGGGCACTTGAAATTTTCGGGGGGGCGGTAAACTTTCTTCGTGGGGGCGGACACTGTTAAAAGTATATATTTTCTATATAAATTATATAAATTCATTTCGTTCGGGGGGGGGGGGGGGGGCGGTAAAAGTTTTTCGGGGGGGGGGGGGGGGGGTAGGGGGCGAAGCCCCCCCCCCCCCCCCCCGAAGAGATGCTGGAAGAAACTCTGTTTGTGATGGTGTGTGATAAGGGGGTGGGGGTCAGATGGTGTGCCGTCATATTTTTGCATTATAAAAAATCTATGTTAGAAAACTAGTTTTAGCCGTTATTTCGCGTTCTTGAAAACGGTTTTAATAAATTGTAATAGGAATTTATCAAAATACTCTATGTTGACAAAGTTCAGACAAGATTTAAAAAAATATTTCGTGTTCAATTTTGAGGGGGGGGGGGTTGTAGGCTGAGGTGTGACGTCATTTTAGGGGGGGGGGGGCTGGCTCACTTGTGACGATGTGTGACGGAAGGGGGGGGGGGGGTAGAGTTTCTTCCAGGTATCTCTTCGGGGGAGGGGGCAGACCCTTCCCCCCCCCCCCCGGAGAAAAAAGTCTGGAAGAAAGACTGGGGGGGGGGAGGTAAAAAATCGTCCCAAAATACGTGACGTCTTTTATGAATGACCCCCTAAAGCCCAGAGTTTCTTCCAGGCATCTCTTCCGAAAAAATTTACCCCCCCTCCCCCGAACGAAATGAAATTTATATAATTTATATAGAAAATATATACTTTTAACAGTGTCCGCCCCCCCCCCCCCCCAGAAGAAAGTCTACCGCCCCCCCCCCCCCCCCCCCGGAGAAAAAAGTCTGGAAGAAACACTGAGCCTATACTATTGAGGTTTCCGCAATCTGTTTATTAATAAAGATTTCTTTCAGACATTTTTCTCCAGAAATAGGGTGGGGACAGACAATGGTTATAGTAGGCTATATAGTTTCTATTTAAATTTGTTTTTCATATTCGTCCGATCCGATCTCGGCTTGTCCTCAAGCGATCCTGAGTTTGTCTGTTACCACCTCGTAAGTCGTAAGAGTTGGAATATGAGATGCACAAAGCACTTTACAAAGAGATTAAATTCTGAAAATTTGCAACAATCTATTGTAGTGTAACCGGGTGGTAGGTTCCGCTACTGGTCAAACTGATAAATAGTTAGGAGCATGTATTTAAGCTTCATAAATAATTAATAAACTAAATGATCGATATTCTTTCGAAAATTCTTTGCTACACATTTTTGTGTCATCAATACAACTTGTGACGTCATATACTCTTGTGTTTATGTTGACAACATGGCACCATGTGTATTTACATTTGAAACGAAATAGCCTAACTTTAAAGTGTATTTAATTTATATGCCTAATTGGCGTATGTTCTGAAGCTTAGTTATTGCTCTGTTTGTTGACATTAAAAATGGATAGGTACGATAAGAAAATGTCTAAACTGACATCATATTCAACTACATCGGCTGTAAATTCTAGAGGACGAATGACCCGTCCATTCAATCTTCGCGGGAGGTCAATGCGTGTAAGTTGGCACCAGGAAATTTACCCCAGTGTCCTAGGCCAATTATCTAGATGCACATTAATTTTAGCCATGATCTACACAAAAGCTCCATTTCAAGATAAAAGATTAGTTTCTTTGCGAATAATTTCGTTATTCTGTTTAGTTATAATAGACTAGATCTAGATCTAGGTCTAGTTTAGCATAACCAACGCTGAACAAACTTCTCAAAACAAATTATTAGATTTAAACTAGATTATACGCTTGCTAATCATGCTATTAAAAAGATAAGAAGAAAAACAATGAATGTAGGGCACACCAACTAGATCTAGAATCTAGCTAACCCCTATGTGAAAAAAATCTGGCTAAATTGCTGTAGTTTAACAATCATTTGGTAGGCTAGACTTATAAAAACGAATTTAGACTTTAGACTAATTCCAGTTAGATCTAGATCTACATAGTACAACATTTACATACACTACAATCATTGTATGTCTATTTAGTGACTACATCCATCCATGACTCAGTGTAACCCAGCCTTTCTCTCATCAGCCTTTGTGATTGTGTCCTAAGGTACCAAAGTGGTGGAAGGGAGAGAGGAGGGGGGGGGGGGTCATTGGAGGAAATTTTCTAAAAGAAACCTTATCTACAACCAGTAGTATCACTGATCAAAACTAACATTAAAAAAAAGTTTTTTGATTATTGATATACATTTACATAAGCAAACACGAGAGAAACATCATAGGCCCATTATTATTATTTGTATTACAATAAATTTAAATATTTAGGGCATTTAGTATTTAGTATTATTCATGTGTAGATAGTAAAGGTATTGGTAGCAAAATGTTTTGAGCAACCAAAACTGTTACTTATACAATATATACAAATATATAATATATTGTTTAAGCTATTGAAAATTTATTCATTTACAACAGAACTCTAAATCTAACCATTAGAGAACAAATATTTTTGCATTATAATAATAACTGATGAATAATGAGGTTAAGTAACTGATACCTAACCTTACCCTAAACCTACACATTAACATTAGAGAAAAATAAAATTTTACAATGGTCTTAACAAGGAAAAATTGACTCAAATAACATATCTGACAGAATGACAAAGAATGTGAAGGTTGCACAGTTCTTGGTGTCTCACAAATGGATCCAGTATATTTTCTTCCTACTGTTCCCATGAAAAGGGCCAAACCAATCTGGATGACAGACCAACCATCTTTCATTCTGTCTGATAATGGTGTGCTGCCGCCTGATAAACCCAAACCTTTAGCCCTCTGGTCATGCCCAGGTAGGGTTTCATCAATCACATACACTGTTTTCTTGTTATGTAGGCGTATTATGGTTGATTCTTGTATTAATACATAATTCAAAGCATTTGATTTGCTATTAGTTGATCTTTTTTGTCATAAATATATATATATATATATATATATATATATATATATATATATATATATATATATATATATATATATATATATATATATATATATATATATATATTCCAATTACTTATTTTGAGAAGCCTGATCTCTTGTAACTAAGTTAATTGTTTTGTTACGCTAATTTCACGGTGGTTTTCATCTCTTAGTACATGTCTATAAACCTGTTTTTTTTTTTGTTTATTAATTTGCAAATACACAATTTTACCACATATTCATCATTTTAAAAAAATCTTTATAAAAGAACAGTATTTTGGCTTTCTCGATTCTACCTTATTTTTGCTTTGTGTAAAAACCTGAAATTCCTCTCAAAATAAAATAAATGTCTGTTTAGAAGTGTAAAGTAATATATAACATAGACAATGTTTTCTTTGCTAAAAATGATTAGATTAACAAACACCCAGTTTCTATATTGTAGACAAATATGAAACAGTAGATGATGATTTTGAAGAAAAGAAACCAATACGCCAGAGGAGAAGCACAAAACAAGGGCTCCTTGCTTTACAAGAGAGCAGAAAGAGACAAGAAGCTTTTAGAAAATCTTTGCTTAGCATTGTTATGTAAGTTGTATTTTATCACAGGTGTAGAGTTTCTTGATTATGGACATATGTGTAAATTGGCCAAAATAAAGTTAATGTCTAATTTTAATACAAAATGTAAAATTCCATCAATGTTGCTGATTCTTTTTTTTTAAAATACATTTTATCATGATGTGAAATGGATTGAAAAATAACACTCATAAATATGTATGTTAACATATGCATTTAAACATACACATGCATACATATACAATATGTACATCTAATATTCATACAGGTAACAGGTAAAAGTATTTATCAACGTTCATTTCTACTTTCATAAATTATTTTGATATTTCAAGGCAAGGTAAATCAGGAACCACTGAACCGGATGATTCTGAAGCTGGTGGTCAGAGATTGGAAAAAAGGACATCATTTGGTCAAAACGAAGTTGATTTGTTTGTAAGACACGTTTGATTTTCTTCTAATATGTCAAACTGCCAAAAAAGATGATTGCTGGACATGATACAAGTCTTGTGTCTGTGTGTATGTATTGGTATGTGTATAGTATATATATATATATATATATATATATATATATATATATATATATATATATATATATATATATATATATATATATATATATATATATATATATATATATATATATATATATATATACACATGTATATTATAGTATAGCATAGTACAGCATATCTTTTACTAATCTTCCTCAGCGCTATTTTTACTATGTACATAATGGTGTAGATGTAAGTGACGTGCAGCCTTTATCTGAACAAGTTATTAAGAACATTATCGGTCAACTGAGTCCTCAGCTTAAGGTAAGGGAAATCACCCTGAATTCTCTACAGCTGGGTGGTCTTCTCAATTTCATTTGTGGTGTTGTGACAAGTTAGTTAAGTTTGAAAATTAATTGTTGGATTTGTATGGTTTCTGAGTCTTTTTCATCACTTTGAAGCAGAGTTCAAATTTGAACTACATACTTTGTCTTAATCTTCTTTACTCCATGTGGAGTGCATGTGGAGTATATTCAGCACTTTGTCCTACCACCTCAATTTCAAAATCTGTCTAAGATATTTGTTCTGAAGATTTTTAACTTCTCTGAGCTTGTCTTGGAGACTCTCCATGTCTGTTCTCCATACAACAAAACAGTTTTGCCTTGACATATATATATATATATATATATATATATATATATATATATATATATATATATATATATATATATATATATATATATATATATATATATATATATATATATATATATATATATATGCTACACTTTTAATTTTGAAATTATAGTATTGCAGACAACATTCATTGCCTGTAAATTCTAAAACAATTCCCACTTTTGAAAATAAATGTTCACTTTTTGCTCCTCAGACAAGCTTATTTAATATAATTTTTTTTATGTTTTCAGAAAGGCCAAGCAAAAACAATAGATAAACTTTGTAATGAAATAAAAGAGGATTACATATTGAACACTAAAAAATCTATATGTAAGTCATTGCAGACCCTAGGCAATTTGGTATAGGTGTATTAAAAAAAAAAATTAAATATTTTCTATTTTTATATTTTGTAATAATTCTAACTTCATGTAATGTTTAGTATTTAAATGTCTCTTTATTTATTTATTCATTTATTACTAGTATTTGTTAAATTCCATTTGTTTTGTTAAAGAATTACAGTTTGAATTTTAATCTGCTTCTGTTTTAAACTCACTGCTTGTGGCACTAAATTAGAGCGCTAACTCTTAGTAAAAAATATTTACAGTGCTAAATTTTTCTTGTGTGAATCAATTTTTTTAAAAAGGAAAACTAAATGCAGACTTAATAGTCTAAAGATTTTATCATGTAATTCCTATATTTTCTTTATTTTTTTCTTAGTGGACTTTGTTTTAAAAGACCCAAGAAAGCAGATGGAGGATCCCAAAGAGCTGAATGCAGAGATGAAGGAACTGAACGTTGTCCCTCAGCCCTGGCACCAGAATCTAATCAATTACAAAGCAAAGCTTCACAAAAACCTTTGCTTTGTCAATCCTTGCATCAGACAATCCAACGATATATGGTACTCAGAATTCTCGTAAGTAGTATTGGAAATTTTTCTGGCGTTGTTTCTTATTATAATTATTTTCAAGTCTAATTTAAAATCTGAGAATTAAAAAATAATATTTCTTATTAAATACAACTATTAATAATATCAACACTTGATAACTTGTTAAAAAGTATAAATTTAATTAAAATACACCTTGTATAACTTGGTAAAAAGTATAAATTTAATTAAAATACACCTTGGATAACTTGGTAAAAAGTATAAATTTAATTTTCAGTGATCTGCGCTTTATCTACACCAAACAGTTTAAAGAAAGACCCGAAGCCATCAGCTTGTCTGTTTTTAAAGAGCATTGTAATGCCAGCATTGCCTCCTTGAAGGACAAGCTAACCAAAAAGTAAGAGTAGACCCTGTGTTTTCTGAGAGATAATGTAGGCCTATATTCTATTGAAAAAAATGTATTTATGAAAACTTTTCATTAATAATCATGTCCATAAATTGGATTATTATAGGAGATTAGGAATAAAAAGAACAGCTATTTGGAAATTTTCTTCATTAAAGCATTTTTAAAAAAAATGAAGATAAATATCATCTTATTATAATTTCTGACTATACAGTTATTGAATTGTAACTTCCCCATTATAGCAACTTGGTGGCATATTTTATTATTGTACTTTTTAAAACTCTAGGACCTTTTATTTTAATTATTTTATTTTGGATCTATTAATAAACATCCTTTTATTATGCTGCATCATTTCATTTAAAGTTTGCTTAAATTTTAGCTACAAAAACATTTTATGACTGTAGACTGTAAAACAACCACCTATTCAAAAGGTTTGAACTTTTTTGTTACATTTTTTAAACTCTGCCAAACGTTGGTTAAATATAATTTTTCCTTTCTGTTAACTCACTTGAAAGTTGGCTGCTGAAGCTACAGGGCATGTTGATGAATGAAAAAAATAAACGTTTTGCTCCCCCAATGGAAAAGTATGAGAAATTTGACAAGTTTTTTCAGACTCTTAAGACTGCAATGACATTGAATCTGCAGACACTAGTTATGGACTCACTCAAGGAATACATGCATATGTTCAAACCCAGAGAGGTGATTTAATTTTTTTTAACTCACCGTTAATTTTTTTTTTCAAGAAGAAGAAGAGAAAAAGGCAGCACTTAATTAAAATAGTTTATGTAACTCTCAGAACAGTAGTCATTACTAAAGCTTAATGAATGGATGAAAATAAATCGGTAGACAGTAAAAAGTGTTGGACATTTTAAAAAGACAACTCTGGTCATAGCGCTAATTGTATTTCCTAAGGTGATTTGTAGTTCACTGTTCAACTCAACAATATCACTGTGTGTGGCCCAGGGCTAAAGCCTGTGACCACTAACTCATCAGTTGAAGGTCAAGGCTAAAATTAGTGCTGACAAATACCTTGTTAATTAAAAATTAAATGGTACAAATATGTAAAGATTGAAAATGAAGAATAATATGGTATGGTAGGGAAAATGTCTGTTAAAGTGACATACTTTTATACATAATTCCTGATGTGTATGAAATCTACATTGTTTTTTTTTTAAAATTATTTATGGTAGCATGGAAGTTTTAAAGTATGTACATGTTGTGAACACAACAGCCCACAGTTGTTTAGCACTGCATGACACAAACATATAAGACATAACGACAATAATAAAACTATGATCTATATTGTTTTGTATTATAAGTTAGTCTTATTAAAAGCAATGACCATGCACCTATGGAATTCTTCTGAAATGAAAGATATATTTAATGCCCAACTCTAGACCAGCACTGAGGTTCTAGAACACTGCGGCTTTGTGGTCAACCTACTACTCACTGAAGAAGGAACTGACATTGACTTTGAGCCTACCCTGGAAGATATGGTGACCGGTTTCCTAGGCATGTTTGATGAAATAATCAAAGCGTCGCATTTGATTCCTCGATTAGAGCGGAGGATGTTTCCAGACCTACAGGTACACTTGTCATTTTCAAATCTAGTTGCGTTATTAACATGTGCCTTAATCATGCATGCCGACACTCATGGTTGACCTTTGCACTGTTCCTTACAATGGTCACTACTAACTTAGATTCAGATTCTTGCATTTCCATTACATTCATATTTAACTTTGTATCAAGTGACATCCCTAACACTGCGTTTACACTTGCTACACGTATCATATAGACGTCTAGAAAAAAAAACTCCGCCATAAGTTAATTTTTATCAGAACATGATGGGGGGGGGGGGGGGGCTACTCATTTATTGTGAATAGACATGTCTATTTTAGTTTTTAGTATATATGTCGCAAGTGTTAACACAGGATAACTAATATGATTTTTCTTAAAAAAAATTTGACTGACAGATGTTTTTATTTGATTGATCAGTCTAGTGAGAACTGTATTTAAACATTCAACAGATACAAATCTTTGCAAAATTTGTCAATGAAAAACATCTTATTTCACTGATACTAAAATATCATTTCCGATTGTAATGATTAGTTGGTAATTCAACAGTATCCTACAGTCTCCTGCTTTGAAATGTTTACTTTTCTACAAAATTTTCCACACTGCAGCTATATTGGTCCTGGTCATTTTTTTATCATCACCTGTGCCAAAATTAACTTAAGTTTTATTAGATCTCCAGTGCAGATTGGAAACCTCTTTAATTAACATTTGTAATAAAGATTATCTATTTATATTAGCTCCACATTTTTAATTTAATCTTTTCAGAGCTTTTTTGTTTAGTATACATGAGTATATCATCACTATCTTATTATTGAATAACCCTATTTTGATTATCCTACTGTTTACAGTTGGAGGTAAAATACTTGCAGCCAGTTATACCCGAAGATTTTATTCAAGAACTCAAAGAACAAGTTTTAGAAGTTCTAAAGACAGAGTTTGTTCCCTTGCAGGAGTTCCTCAACATTTTTGCTGATCTGGAGTTTCTTATTTCCAATCAGGTAAGAGCGGTTCAAGGGTTCTGTATATGCTTAATAGGGACACAGTTCTTTAAGAGTGGGTTTGAGTCAGCCTGTTTATGAGGTCATGTGTCTAATTTTACACAATAAGGTGTAATTAGCTTTAAAATTATAAGATAATTATTAAAATTTTAAAGTGTTGATGATCACTTATTTTTCTTAAGATTACTTACTGGTCTTAGTCTGAAAATGTTATGTTTAACATTGCAGGCCAAGACTGACTTAGAGTCTTATTTAGCTGAGTCCCACCCATTTGATGAAATGGTGGAGAAATTCAATTACTTCCAAAATATCACCAATCACATTACTTGTGAAATCCCCAAGGTACGTAATCAAAGTTTTTATAAAATTAAAAAAAATTATTTCCCCCCTGGTGTTTTGTTTGTACATTCTGAATGTTGAAACATTTACTGATGTAGGTTGTATGTTCTGTAGGTTGAAACAGTTGGGATGTTTGAAATCAACAGTCATCGAGTGTTAGAAAACCTGGCTGAAAGGACCACAGCCATCTGTGATGTTCTAGCTGAGCAGATGCTGGATGACCATTTGGAAAGCAACAAGCAGTAAGTCTGTGGCTTTAAGATATTTTATGTAAGGTTAATATTTGATGAACATTTCTTTACTTAAGAGTAGTCTTGTAAATAATATAAATTAGTATTTTATTTCACAATTTAAAAAATTTGATATAAACATTACATCTAAAAATAGCTATATGAAACTTTTATTACATAATTTTAAATAAATGTAAAAAAAAATTATTCTGAAGATGGATTCACCCTCATGAATATATTTAATTAATTAACCCACCAGAATATGCGAGCGCTACAGAGAGATGAGCCAGATAGCACTCACCATACCAACCGTGACCCAGGAATATATGAAACTTGAAGAGTATATGAAGAAAGTGAAGCAAGAGACCTTGGGTGATCTGCAGAAGGAGATGCTTCTATCAAATAAAAGGTTTGGTTTTTTTTTAATTCATAAAATTATTTCATGTTTTGGTTAATTCATTAATTATTTCTGTTTCTTAGAGCTCACATTTTTAAAGCCATTATTTTAAATTTATTATTAAAAGGGCAGTGTATAGACAGCTTTAAAATATATTCCTTGATATCCTTTGATGATTTCTTCTACCTTTTAATTTTTGTTCATTGTACCTTAATATTATGTCCCTTTTATTCTTCTGATAAAACTGTTATGTATTGCTTCCCTTTTATTAGTAAATTTCTCTATTACCACAACTTGGTCAAATTTCTCCCTTCTTTCCACACATCACTGAATGTATATAAATTAACTAGAGTGCCCAGCTGTAAAAATAAGATAAGACTTCAGGGTGGATATGCTTGCCTCATTAATTTAATCCCTTAACAAAATGTTTTTTAAAACAATATTTTCTATGGAAAGACTTTAATTACTAAATTAAGATTTTTCAAATTTTTACCACTAAAAAAAACCCAGTAATTTTTTTTTAAATGACTCAACAGACTGCTGTTCTTGGCTGATTACTGTAACTTTAACCCATCCACAATTCGCTTGAACTCAGAACCATTCCAGTGGTACCAGAAAACTGAGCTGATTTTAGAAGAAAACGCTATGATCATGACAGAGAAGTTGAAAGAGCTGCAAGATGACTTAAAGGTATGCAAAGATTTTATTCTACAACCATTAATAGACATGATACTGTTTTCTTTACCCTAACTCTTCAGTTCAAGAATTTTAACAAATTTTTTTCCTTCTGCTGTTGGCACTATTAAGGAAACGGCAAGGCCAACATGTTTTTATCCTGATTCATCCATTGACAGTCCTGCCTCTGCCAGCTGTTTCCTTGTCGTGTATCTCCACGTCTCCCTTAGCCTTCCCTGTTTTCTTTTTTTATTGAGGAGTCCAGTTTAGTGCCATTCATGCAATATCATTTGGATTCATTCTTAGGACTTTGTCCATCTAGCGACATTTTTGTTTGGATTATTTTGGAAACGGCTACCATTTCCATCTCTCCTAGTAGATTGAAGATGTTGTTTGGAAGCTACTTACCTACATGTAAAAAATAGGATATTTTAAAACCTTTAGGCTGTGATGGATAGTCCCCTGAAAATCCAGCATCACAAGGATACCACATTATATTGATTGCACTACTAATAACATGGAACTTCTTTCTTTACCCTAACTCTTCTTCTGTTCAAGAAGTTTAATAATTTTCCCTTCAGCTGTTGGCACCATTAAGGAAACACCAAAGCCTACATTTTAAAATCCCATACATTGTACAGTGTTTATTAAAATAAATTAAAATATATTGTCCACCTAAGCCCACCAAGCATTAATAGGTGCATGATGTTAAGAAAGCAAAGAATTGCCTAGTAAGCTGTTAACCAAGTTGGTTAACACTGTGCCCACTTTTTCTCACCATGATTGCTTGATTTACAATTTTCATAAAATATTGCTTTGAATCACAATTATCATAAAAAAAAATAAAACAATCAAATTGAATGGCACATTAGTAAATGATGCCGAATCGTGTTTTTCTTGATTAGAAAGCTGATTAATTTTTTCCTCCTCAACCTTTTGTACAGATCAACAAGATGAGGTTTGTCAGTGAACTGGAGGAGTACAGCAAGCAGGTGGACGAGCTGGACCTGTGCTCTGATGTCACCCAGATAGACAACTACAACAAGATGGCTTTAGCATTGCAAGACAGGCTGATTGAAGCTGCTGATAAAGTTTGTTGACCGTTTTTTTTTTTTAGATTTGGTTAAACTCAGATTTCGTCATAGGATGCAAATATCTACAATTTTAATTTGCTAAGTTCTGTTACGTAACACATAGACAATTAAAATTGTAACAGAACATTAGGAAAACCTTTTTTGCCTGTTGTTCAATGAGCAGTGGAGCTAGTCTTAATTTAATGAAACATTTATTTTAACAAGTTAATCTGTTCAAATTAAAAAGAAAAACATGAATATAATGTAAAATATGTATTTTTATACGCTTAAGTTTTCAAATATAGAGAATATAGAGTTAATTTATTATAGAAGTAGGGCCTACTTATAAATATTGATGTTATGATATTGTGACAAGCTTATGTTTATGTTAATTACATTGTAAATATTTTGACTTATTTCAGATTGCCAAGTTTAATGAGGAAGAAGAATCCTTTGGTCTCGAAGTTACCCAGTTCCCACAGCGTGTGGCTGCATTGAACAAAATGAGGCCATATGCCAGTTTGTTCAAAGAGTGTGCACAGTTCAATGAAAATCACAGGTATATTCAAATGTGTTACAATATGATGAAAATCAAAGGCATATTTACAATTAAATACAAGTTTCAGACATAGGGTTAATTTAAAGAATGTAAAAGTCTATAAAAAAATTTCAGAAATTCTAAGTTTGTATTTAATTTTTAAAATTTAAAAAAAAAATACGCTAGTTTAACAGTTTCACTAATAATTGTTTTTTTTATACGCCACTGAATATTTTGGAGGTTTTTATACTAATCTTATACATAAATGGAAACTAATATCCAGATTATAAAATATAAATATTTTAATACAAGTTTTAATAAAATACCATACCTCTGGATTTTTTGCCATAATTTTGATGCATTTTGTAAAGTGTAAGGAGTTGTATTAATATTCCAGAAAATGGATGCACGGCCCGATGGTGGATGTGCTCCCAGAAGAAGTGGATGCATCTGTTGGAGCATCCTTCAGGTCCATTTTCAAACTGGAAAAACAATTCTCCAAGAAACCTCGGGCTGAGGGAATCGCTGCTCATGTAAGGATTTTTTTTAATGTGTTATCACACAAATAAAATGTTTTTATTTTCTACATTTTGCATGGAGTTTTATTTTGTAGCACCATTTTCCTAACATAAAATTAAAGCTCCCAAAAATTGTTAAACTTTAAGTTCAGTTAAACTATTCCAGCTAAATAAGTCAGTTTACTAGAGTTGTTTAAAATTTTTTTTAAATATCCCAAATAACTGAAGTAAATGTTTTAAATTAATAGACATGCTACTGTTTAATGAAGAGCTATGTTAAGTCTTTGTACTCTATTTTTACTTTAACGACCTTAAAATAATAAAAAAAAAGAATGTAATGGAGATTTGAGATCTATTATATAGATATAATGATTTATAATATTTAAGAAAACCTCTTGTTTATAAAAATTTCTTAGAATTTTGTTAATGTAGAATTAACATTAACAATTTTTATGATAACAAAGTGAATTAATAATTGATTTTAGTTCAGGGAAAGAGTGGATTCCTTTAAGCAGCACCTACCACTAATCAATGTGCTGTTTAACCCTGGACTCCGATCTCGCCATTGGGAGCAGATTTCTGAAATATCGGGGTATTCACTTGTGTTTTTTGCTTTGTATAATTTTATTTTTAAAAAAAAAGAGTACCACATTAGCTTTGATAGTAGGATAGACAGTTTCCTACTTTTATGTAAAATAAAAGCAGTGATCAAGTCCAATCCCAGAAAATAACATGTAAAGAGTATTCTTGCTCATCTGATAGTTAAGCTCACAAGTTATGAAGAGGAAAGGATTGTTTTGAACACTGCCACCATTTTATAGTCCATATATTCTTTTCAGGAAGATGATTTCCCCAACAGAGTCAACCAACTTGCAGTATTTTCTGGATCTGGATATCAAGAAACATTTGAATGTCTTTGAACTTGTCAATGAGGCCGCCACAAAAGAGTTCTCTTTAGAAAAAGCACTGAAAGGCATGATGGAAGCCTGGTTACCGGTAAGTTAGAGAGAAACTGGTGTGATCTAGGTGGTAAAACATTACAAATTTATTATGGAGGTTATACATGTAACTCTACTATTGAGAAAATACTTCCAGGGGAAGTAACTGTTATCTAATTATTTTTTTTTCTGAAACAATGTAAAAAAACATTACAAATTTATTATGGAGGTTATACATGTAACTCTACTATTGACAAAATACTGCCAGGGGAAGTAACTGTTATCTAATTATTTATTTTTTCTGAAACAATGTAAAAAACAAGCAAAGGTGATTTTCACATAAAGTTTATTATGTTTTATTTAGATGAATTTCATCACAGTGCCATACAGAGACATGGGCACACATATTCTATCTGGTGTTAGGTCAAGTAGATGACCACATAAAGTTTATTATGTTTTGTTTAGATGAAGTTCATCACAGTGCCATACAGAGACACAGGCACACATATTCTATCTGGTGTTAGGTCAAGTAGATGACCACATAAAGTTTATTGTTTTGTTTAGATGAAATTCATCACAGTGCCATACAGAGACACAGGCACACACATTCTATCTGGGGTAGATGAAATCCAACAACAGCTGGATGACCACATTGTTAAAGTCCAGACCATGAAAGGCTCACCTTTTATAAAGCCTTTTGAAGTCGAAATAGAGTAAGTTGAACTCTCTTACGTTGATATATGCTAGCACAGTAATTTTGTATATTATTCATGGATTTTGTATCATAGGATTAAGTTTTAGAATCTTTGTTTAATAGAGTAAGTTGAACTGTCTCTAATGTTCATATATGCTAGTACAGTCATTTTGTATGTTATTCAGGGATTTGTATTATAGGATTAAGTTTTAGAATCTTTGTTTAATATTAAAAAATGCCATTGATAAAGGTTATTAAACTGCAAATAGATTAATTTCTTCTATTTTAATTGCTAGGATTTTACTGATCTTTTTTTTTTGGTGTAGGTTTACCGACAACTTCAACTTGTTAATTAATATGGTATAAGAATTTAAAAAAAAGTCTTTAAGGTTATCTTTGGGGAAAAATATTTTGACCATGAAGATAAAGTAGACCGATTAAAGAACACTTTTGTTTTAAAAAAAAATTAAAATGTGAAAAATGTAATGTTGCAGAGTATTTGAGAAACAGTTAGTCAACCTACAAGATATTATAGATGCTTGGCTCAAGGTACAAGCAACTTGGCTTTATCTTGAACCTATTTTTAGGTAATGTCAACAAAGTCTGCTTTCACTATTTTTTCTGACTTTAAGATTTATTTCTTACTTTTGTTGTCATGCTTTTGTTTTGGTTTCATTGAACATAAAATGTTTGTAATTATTTTCATTTACTAAGCGCTTTACTTTCCTATTGTTTCACTTGATTCACTTTTTTAACAAAGTTGTCATGGTAAATCAGTCCTAATTCAAAACTAGAGGACACAGTTAATTAAATAATAATAATACTTGAAATCTACTTTGAAATATGTTTATATTTTAATTTTTATAAATATCAAATAGTAGTTTAGTTACTTTTTCTTTTTCATAATGTGAAATAGTCTTCATGTTTTTGTTTAACTACTTTCTTCCTTTTCAAAATGTTAAATAATTTTCTTGTTTTTTTTAACCATTATCCTCCCATATTAAATGTGAAATACCTTCCTGTTTTTTTTTTATTTCTTTTCTCCCACATAAAATGTGAAATATATTTTAGGTTTTTTGTTTAGCTTGCCAGCTCTTATGATGCTAATAAAATGTAAAATAATCGTCAATTTTTTGTTTGGTTAGCTCACCAGATATCATGATGCTAATAAAATGTGAAATAATCGTCAACTTATTTTTGTTTAGCTCACCAGATATCATGATGCTAATAAAATGTGAAATAATCGTCAACTTATTTTTGGTTAGCTCACCAGATATCATGATGCTAATAAAATGTGAAATAATCGTCAACTTATTTTTGGTTAGCTCACCAGATATCATGATGCTAATAAAATGTGAAATAATCGTCAACTTATTTTTGGTTAGCTCACCAGATATCATGATGCTAATAAAATGTGAAATAATCGTCAACTTATTTTTGGTTAGCTCACCAGATATCATGATGCTAATAAAATGTGAAATAATCGTCAACTTATTTTTGGTTAGCTCACCAGATATCATGATGCTAATAAAATGTGAAATAATCGTCAACTTATTTTTGGTTAGCTCACCAGATATCATGATGCAGATGCCCGAGGAAGGACGCAAGTTTAAAACTGTGGACAAGACGTGGAAGGAAGTGATGAAAGTTTGTGTTGCTGACCCCAACGTCATGCAGGTCATAGAGATTGAGGGCATCTTAGCAAAGATGCAGAAAAACAACAACCTTTTGGAACTCATCCTCAAGGTGATCTCATCAGACTTGACTTAATCCTCCTTGTGGAGCATAGACTAATTAGGCTAGGTGTCATTTCAAGATCAATGTTTAAAATTTGAGAATAATTCTCAAGGTGATCTCATCAGACTTGACTTAATCCTCCTTGTGGAGCATAGACTAATCAGGCTAGGTGTCATTTCAAGACTAATGTTTAAAATTTAACTATACTCCTCATGGTGATCTAATCAGACTTGATTTAATCCACTTTACTCCTTGTGGAGCATTGACCAATCACGCTAGGTGTTATTTCAAGACTAGGGTTTACAGTCGAAAATAATTATTGGCTCTATGCTGCAGCCATACAGCTGCTTATCTGAAAGTCTCTAGTTGGAATCTCATGTTCGTAGAACGTACCTTAGTCCACCCAGTTTTGATGGGTACCTGACTCATGTTAGGGAAAGTAAAGGAAGCTGGGCATAGTGCTGAACACAATATCCCTTAACATTGGTCACAGAAACAGGTGAACTCTACTTGTCCCATGGACTGTCAGGTTTGAAAGGGAACTTTATTTACATACTTACTTACTTTGCTGCAGTGCTATCGATAAAATAAGGTGAAATCATGTGTGTCCATATTATTATATGCCACAATGAGTGTAAGTAATTTTACATCCCTTATTCTGACTTGCTGCCACATTGCCCCCCCCCCCTTTCACTGCCAAAAAATCCAACTTGTAATTGTGTTTATATATTTAGTGTAGCCCTACTACCTCACTATCACACATGGGCAAACATGTACAACTTCTTTATT
Source organism: Physella acuta (assembly GCF_028476545.2). Taxonomy (NCBI): domain Eukaryota; kingdom Metazoa; phylum Mollusca; class Gastropoda; family Physidae; genus Physella; species Physella acuta. The sequence continues at coordinate 205,248 of NW_026731933.1, read as the reverse complement.
CTCCTTCCCTTCTCACTAGTAATGATATGTAATTAGTTAAACCCATAAAGTGAATGTAAATTAATTAAAATCAATTTTTAAACTCTTTCATCTAGGCCCCACTTTTAATATTTTGTTGTCTTGAATACTAAGAGAATGTTATCTTTTTCATATATACTTAATCAATTATAGCACCAAATCTTTTAAAGTTACCAACTTATTGAAGTAAATATTTTGAACCAGGGCCTCAACGAGTATTTAGAAAAGAAACGTCTGTACTTTCCTCGATTTTTCTTTTTATCAAACGATGAGCTTTTGGAAATACTTTCAGAAACCAAAGACCCTACCAGGTATGTTGTGAACTATTTGCATTATGTGTAGTTTACATCTTTGTTTGTAGCAACAGCTATATCTTTTTAAAAAAATAGGCATGAATTATTTTCTCGCTGTTTCATAAAGATCATATTATGTATAATATATATGCCTCGTACATATTTAAAAAAAATTGTTTTCAGAGTTCAGCCTCATCTGAAGAAGTGCTTTGAAGGAATTGCCAGTTTGACTTTCACAGTGCCAGACAAAGACATAACCCACATCAAATCTAGTGAGGGGGAGGTGGTACTGTTGAAAGATGTCATCTCTACGGCAAGGGCCAAAGGTCAAGTGGAAAAATGGCTGCTGGAACTGGAGACAGACATGGTGACGTCCATCCGGGCTGTAAGTAGTGTCCTATTTTCATCAACGTTTCAAGTTCAGATGCGTGAGTTTATTACTAAAAAGTGCTAGAGGCTATTCACCCAACTATTATTGTATTAAATGAGGGTCAGTTTAGTAGGCCTGCTGGAAAGTGTTAAGAAGCTATTTGCCCAACTATTCTAGTGTTTAGCATCAGTGAGTTTAGTATGTTAGTACTGGTAAATATACTAAATAATATACATTTACTGAAATAAATAGTAAACAAAATGCAGTCTTGATGCACAAATAAACATTATAATTAGCAGTTTGTTTTTAAAAAGTTAATGACTTAACAGCTCCATAGGACTGGATGATTTGACTTCATATTTTAAAATGAAAAAGCTATACTTAGGTAATGCCATGAATACAATCCACAACCATAGTGTGATTAACGGTAGATACAGTAGAACTAACCTAAAACAATGGATAGCCCAAGCAAGGTTGTAAGACCAGCCGAGAGCTCAAGCACCCTGTACTACAGTTATTTTGTGCCAGGATTACTCTGCTGCTATTGTTTTATATCCACAATAAAACAACCTATACTTTTAGTTTTGTGACAGTTTCCTTAACCACACATATGAAATATTGTCTATTTTCATGACAACACTTGAAATATATTATTAAAAAATTTATTTAAAAAATATATTTTCCAATGTTTAGGTAATCAGTGAAGCCCTTGAGGCGTACGTAAAAGAACCGAGATCTTCGTGGGTTCGTGCCTGGCCAGGACAGGCAGTGCTGGGTGTAGGACAAACATACTGGACTACGTATGTGACGGAGTCTATATCAAAGGGTCCCAAAGCTTTGGCTAATTATTTAAAAGTAAATTGTATTTTTTAGTCATTTGTACAAAAAGCTTTTTTTCTGTAGAACTGGCTGGTAGAACAAATAAAGTAAGTTAAGTTACCCTTTCAAACTTCTTTGTTAATGGGGCTGATGAAGTAGTGTGTTCATCTATTTCTGTGAACTATGCATATAAAGGTCAGGAGTATGCTCAACCGGCCATTACTTTCCCCAACATTAGTTTGGTACTCATCAGAGCTGGGTGGACTTAGTGAGTGACATCATACTGACTGGTGCCGAACTTAAGACTTTTGGGTTAGTAGCCATGTGCTCTACCATCTGGGCATGCTATCCCATGGTAGAATGAGGACTAAGGTGAAAATGATAGGGTTAGGGCAGTAATAGATTATGGTAGATTATCACAAATACCACTTTTAAAATTCTAACCATAGCATTTCAACAATCTTTTTCTGTTTCAAAATTTAGTTTGTTACACATCTTTAGATAAATATTCTCTCTTTATCTAAATGAAAATTTTAAACGTTTTTCTTTAAAAAGTTATCTCATCTGGCTGTGTTACTTGTTTTTAGGTAAACAATGAACAGATTGATGATATTGTCGCCCTTGTCCGAGGCAAGCTGTCCAAACAGAACAGAGTCACCCTGCAGGCTCTCATTGTCCTTGATGTCCATGCTCGGGACGTTCTGGCTCAAATTGTTGAAGACGAGGTCTCCAATCCACTAGACTTTAAATGGCTCAGTCAACTCCGATATTACTGGGAGGTAAGTCAGCCATTATTTTAACACCAGAAACCAACATCTTTGATGTTCATTCTTGAGACTCTCATGCTCGTATAGTTGAAGATGTAGTCTTCAGTCCACTAGATTTTAAATGGCTCAGTCAACTCCGATATTACTGGGAGGTAAGTCAGCCATTATTTTAACACCAGAAACCAACATCTTTGATGTTCATTCTTGAGACTCTCATGCTCGTATAGTTGAAGATGTAGTCTTCAGTCCACTAGATTTTAAATGGCTCAGTCAACTCTGATATTACTGGGAGGTAAGTCAGACATTATTCTAAAACCAGAAACCGCCTTTGATGTCATTTCTTGGGGTTTTCCGTTCCACAAGGTTTGATATGGCTCAGCCAGCTGCAATACTACTGTAAGGTTAAAAAAAATTCAGTCATTTGTTTTAACGCCGGAAACCAATATGGACATTATTTTACATGAAGCAAAAATGTTTTGAAATTTTATTTCTTTTGCTGTTACAGAATGACAATTTGGTTACACGTATGATAAACTCCCAACTGAATTATGGGTATGAGTATTTAGGAAACAGTGGGCGTTTGGTTGTGACACCCCTAACAGACAGGTGCTACAGGTAGGTCAAAGGTTAAACTCTTAAATGTAGATGTATTTAGAAATGTTATAGGTATTCTAGAAAAATAATTAGCAAAACACTGTTAGATGTACTTTTGTTTGTTTACATTTTAACAACTCAGATTTAAAAAATGTGTTTTACTTAATGTTAAATTTTAAAATTTAAATAAAAACAACTAGCAACGGGATCTACTAAGCAAATAATAGTTAAATTGTTAAAAAAATAGAAACTGTTTAATTTTGATTATAAAAATCAAAGCCAAAGTTATCAGATTTGGTTGAATAAGTATGCTGCTGAGATTTACCCTTGTTGTCATTTTTATAGTTAAACCATTTTAATTAATATTATTTTATCATAACTTAATTTAATACAGAATTGAATCAAATATTTGTTAATTATTTAATAAAAAAATATTGCAAAGATGATTATTTTTTAAGGAGAGTAACTTTTTTTTAAAATGCTTATATTGACTCTAAAGAGGATCAATGTAGTATCTCCAAAAAACAAATTTTTGAGAAAGAAGTTAGTTTTTAATCCTCATTCTGAACAATGCAATATTATGTGACAATGTTTTTAAAATATTTGCATTCTACTTTTCTGACATTTTACATTTGTGTTTTTGTAGCTTGTATTATTGCCAGCATAAGTATAAATGTGTATTGATTTCATAAAAAGTGGACACACTCCCATACAGTCAATATATTAATGAAATGTTTAAAGTGATAAAAAAATATAACATCTTACTGGTTGATTGAGATGTACCCAATCATTATTTTTGACCTGATAAACAAATTGTTTTTTGAGCAGAGAATAACACTTAAAAAATATTAAAATTAAAGTTTTTATTTTTTATTTTTCATATTTTTAAGAATATATCTAACATATCTTTTAATTGCCTTGATGTTTTCCAGAACTTTCTTTTGTGCATTACACTTACTTTATATATATATATATATATATATATATAAAACAATATATAGGGATAAAGAAGATCTTTTTAATGTGCATAATGTTTTCCAGAACTCTCTTTGGTGCATTACACTTACACCTTGGTGGTGCACCTGAAGGACCAGCAGGTACAGGTAAAACTGAGACCACCAAGGATTTGGCTAAAGCTGTGGCCAAACAGTGTGTGGTCTTCAACTGCTCAGACGGCCTGGACTACATTGCCCTAGGAAAATTTTTTAAAGTAAGGATTTTTACACTGTTTATTCAGTCCAGAATAGCGGGTTCCCAAACTGGGAGGTGTGAATTGTGCTAGGGAGACACAGAAACTATTAAAATTTAAAGTCACTTCATTCTAGATCTAACATTGATAAACAACAAGGGTAAAGAACTCATTATAAATTCAAGGTAACAAAGGGAAACAATCTAAAACTATGTTCCCAAAAGTTTGTAACAATACAGAGAAATTCAATACTAACTAAATAAAATTGCAGATCATTGTTTATTATTTTTCTAATCATGAATGAAAACCTTTTATGACTGTATGTCTAATCACTATACTTAATAATTTAAGAATTACAATAAGAGCCTAGTTTAAACAGAAAACCCTTAGAATTTTGTTTTAAGAAAAACAACTTATAGAGTTTTCTAAATTGCTTATTCAACTTTAGTCAAGAATCTGAAAGTTTGTTAATATGAAATTATTTTTAATATTATCAAATAAAAAAACAATTGTGGGAGGATTGCTACAGATATAAATAAAAAACAATTGTGGGAGGACTGCCATAGATATAACTATTTGAAGAGGAGAATGATAGATTGGATATGGTATTATGTTTGATGGTGCTCAACTTCATTTCCGCAGCTTTAAATATTTATATTATTTTCTTTACTCCCAAATTTATTTCAGCTCTACTTAAAAGCCCAAACCTCCTCTACCCACCACGCGTTTTCACGTTTAAAAAAAAAATTGTAATTAGGTGTTTTGTATTAGATCTAGGTATAAGTAAATCATCTTAAATGAATGAAAGTAGGCTACGAGTAAGAAAGAAGTATTAAAATTGTAAATCTGTATCAGTACTCACAAGCCAATGATGAAAACTGTAATATTAAAGCGAACACGCAAGGCAAACTGTGGCTGTAAATGTCTGAGGCAAAAAAGAGAGAAAAAAAAGAAAACAAAAGAAATATATTGAAAATCTATTTAGAATGCCCCACCATACAAACGAATACAATAGGAACCAAAATAACTACTAGAAACGAGACCTTTAATATAGACATAGCTATAAAACTAAACAAACTCCCTAAACATGGAGACAGGATGGACCTAGAGCAAAAAGCAAGGACTGTAGCTATCTATAGACAGACTATTTGGAACAGTAGAAATAGAGCAAATCACGACAGGGTACAGTTCACTGGAGAGATACAAGACTTGATTACTAGTAGACGATTTGAAAATGACAGCATTCGAACACATACACCAACAATAGCAGCACCACAATGTAAAGAACATGGGACACTGCTTTGGTCGCCTGGTCCTCCCCATCCTAACTGACACATCCCCTATCATCACACCTCCGCCTATATCCTATTGCCACCATAATCGCATCTCCTTCATCCCCATGACCCCCACTCCTATACCCCCACTACCCGCTTCTCATCCAATTTAAAAAAGTATTATTTATGATTATAAAAAAAGGTTAGATCTATATCCCCCCAAACCTCATAAAAAGACAAAATCACCAGAAACAACTCAACATGTCAGGTTTTTGTCTTCTTTTCCCCCTCAGAACCACTCAACAGGCAGTTCGCTAGATTCACGCCTGCCCACCCCTACCCCATACTAAAAAATCACACAACCTATAAACATTATAAAGACACAAAACACTGTATCAGGACCCTCACATACCCACCCTCTTTTAAACGTTTTTGCTCCCATGACCCCTCCTCTCACTTGACTTTGTAGTTTTTCAATAGCACATACTATTCTTTACCTCCCTGTATACACATTGTATATAAAATGTTGTTAAAATAGTTTAAACAGCATATTTGTTTTTTGATATGTATATATTTGTAAATCCATCTTCAATATGTTTATGTAATAACCTTTGGAGATTATTTATTACCTTTGGAGAACACTGTAAACCACTTTGTTTAAAATGAGTTTGATGTTGTTTTATTTGTTTTATTATGAAAATAAAAGTATTTAAAAAAAATATTTAAAACCTGGGTTTAAAAGAATGTCTTGCTCCTTGTAGGGTCTTGCATCCTGTGGTGCTTGGTCCTGCTTTGATGAGTTCAACAGAATTGACCTGGAAGTATTGTCTGTTGTAGCCCAACAGATTCTGACAATTCAGAGAGGTCAGCGCCTGTTTGTTTTGTTTTTTGATCACCAGTTACTTTTTTTTTTGTCGTTAAATCTTACTTACTTAATCCTCGTCACTCCCTGTGGAGTATAGGGCAACAACAAATCTCCGCCATTCCACCCTGACCTGGGCGAGCCACTTTAGTTCATGCCAGGTTTTGCCAGTAGCCTGTACTTCTTCTTCCATCTCCCTCCTCCATGTTCCCAGTGGTCTTCCTCTACTTCTCTTTCCGGGTGGGTTCCACTTCAGCGCCATGTTGGGGAGTCTTTTTTTGCTCATGCGTAGGACATGGCCCAGCCATCTCCATCTCCTCGTTCTAACTTCTGAGACAATGTCGTTTAATCCTGTCCTTCGCCATATTTCCTTGTTAGGGACTTTGTTGTCCTGAGGATGCGTTGGAGGGATCTTCTTTCAAAGCCTCTGAGTCGGCTGTCTACTTTCTTTTTTAGTTTCCATGACTCTGCAGCATAGAGGAGTACAGAACGTACATTAGACTTACAGATCCTTATTTTAGTTCTCTGCTGCTGTCGTTAAATCACAGTTTATTAAATCACCAGTCACTTACCTTTTTGTTAAATTACAAGTTACTTTTCTTTTTGTTAAATTACCAGTTACATTTCTTGTTGTTCAGTCACCAGTTAATTATCTTTTATTAAATCACCAGTTACTTATCTTTTGGAAAAATATCTAGTTACATTTCTTTTTGTTAAATTACCAGTTTAATTTCTTGTTGTTGAATAACCAGTTACCTCTCTTTTTAATCAATACTTATACTTTTTATACAGTTTTTTTTTTCAAAAGAAATAGACAAAGGCAATGTAGTTAATGCACTATTTTAAGGCCTAGACTAAAAAAGTAATATTTCTAATAGTAAACTAATTTGATGTACAACTTATATGATGATTTCATTTTGTAAAGGGTTCCTGTGCATCTGTTTAATCTGCTGTTTTAACATAGCTCATGATTAACAGTACGCTATATGATGATTTCATTTTGTAAAGGGTTCCAGTGCATCTGTTTAATCTGCTGTTTTAACATAGCTCATGATTAACAGTACGCTATATGATGATTTCATTTTGTAAAGGGTTCCAGTGCATCTGTTTAATCTGCTGTTTTAACATAGCTCATGATTAACAGTACGCTATATGATGATTTCATTTTGTAAAGGGTTTAAGTGCATCTGTTTAATCTGCTGTTTTAACATAGCTCATGATTAACAGTACGCTATATGATGATTTCATTTTGTAAAGGGTTTCAGTGCATCTGTTTAATCTGCTGTTTTAACATAGCTCATGATTAACAGTACGCTATATGATGATTTCATTTTGTAAAGGGTTTCAGTGCATCTGTTTAATCTGCTGTTTTAACATAGCTCATGATTAACAGTACGCTATATGATGATTTCATTTTGTAAAGGGTTTCAGTGCATCTGTTTAATCTGCTGTTTTAACATAGCTCATGATTAACAGTACGCTATATGATGATTTCATTTTGTAAAGGGTTTCAGTGCATCTGTTTAATCTGCTGTTTTAACATAGCTCATGATTAACAGTACGCTATATGATGATTTCATTTTGTAAAGGGTTTCAGTGCATCTGTTTAATCTGCTGTTTTAACATAGCTCATGATTAACAGTACGCTATATGATGATTTCATTTTGTAAAGGGTTCTTCCAGTGCATCTGTTTAATCTGCTGTTTAACATGATTAACAGTACACCGCATTATATGCATAGCCTTTGTTTTGATTAGTATCTACAGTCAGGGTTTAATGTCTTTGTACAGGAATCAACTCTGGAGCAGAAACTCTTGTGTTTGAAGGGACGGAGATCAAACTAGATCCTACCTGCTCTGTGTTCATCACAATGAATCCTGGGTACGCCGGTCGATCCGAGCTGCCTGACAATTTAAAGGTGGGCGCTTGTAGAAAGAAGTTACATAGTGATTTTTTTCTTGGACAAGTGGTGATCCTACTCTAATCCAGCCATGCTGTTGAATGAGATTGTGTGGACAGTACAATACCCTGCTCTCTTTTACATTCCCTGTATCAAGTTTATAGGTTAACAAAGCCAGGAAAACTAATCTGTGACTTGAAGATCTATAATCATGTGCTGAACAGATTGTCAAAATTGTCCAGTGTATCTTCTTCTTTTTTGCCCAAGTGGAGCATAGGCCATTTACTTTCCTGCTCTTTGCTGGGTTTTTTTTTCTACATGACAAGTGTATTTGGGTCTCCCTCTTTCTCTTGATCCTTGTGGATTCCATGAAATCTGGTCTTGTAATACTTGTTGCTAGTTTCCTCAATGTATGGCTAATCCATCTCAACTTCTGACCAGTGTATAGGTCTCATTTTTATATACCATTAAAATGGAGTATATCAGCAAGAAAAAGGTCTTCCTAATTTTATGTGTTCCATTCATCTAAACAACGGATAAGTAAAAAAAGTAAAGAATCCAGTTAAGACCTAGCCATCCATTGAGCAGATGAAGTAGAGTTCATAAATATGACCTCAGTATATGAACGGTAGGTGTGGTCATCACTTTGCCCAGCTGCCTTTACTTTCCCTAACAGGAGTAAGTTACCCATCAGGTGGACTGGGATGTTCTACTGCCTTGGACCCGAATTCGAACTAGAACCTTACTGCTTAGGCCACACCTTCCCATTTAACAACGTATGACACCTGATTAAAAAGTTAAATTCTTTTTACCCTAGGCTTTGTTCCGAACAGTCGCCATGATGGTGCCAGACTACGCCTTGATCTCGGAGATATCCCTGTACTCGTGTGGGTTCGTCTGGGCCCGGCCCCTCTCTGTGAAAATTGTGGCAACCTACCGCCTTTGTTCCGAGCAGCTCTCCTCACAGAGCCATTATGATTACGGCATGAGAGCTGTGAAATCAGTGCTCACCGCAGCTGGAAACTTAAAGGTTTGGGAGCTGTTGATTAAAATATAAGTAACCATTTATACTTGTAGTATGAAAGCTGTAAAGATTCACCGCAGATGGAAACTTAAAGGTTTGGGAGCTGTTGATTAAAATATAATTCACCGCATCTTGAAACTTAAAGGTTTGGGAGCTGTTGATTAAAATATAAGTAACCATTTATACTTGTAGTATGAGAACTGTGACGTGGTTACTAAAAACGTAACTGTTTGGGGATGTTCATTTATTCTGGTAACTGTTTTTAGATATGGATTTTCTATTTTTCATGTATGGCGAAGCTGATCATCAAAATCAAATATATTTATTTAAAATAACTTTTTCTAATCAAATTAATTAGTAGAGAAAAAAATTTCATCTAAGATAAATATACAACCCTCCATACCTGATGAAGTTACTTTTTTTTAACAAACTAATGCAGCTGAGGTACCCAGAACAAGATGAAAACATTCTAATGCTGCGCTCCATCATTGATGTGAACCTGCCCAAATTCCTGAACCAGGACCTGCCCCTGTTTGCAGGCATCACGTCTGACCTGTTCCCTGGCATCAAGCTGCCAGAGCCAGACTACGTTATCCTGAATGAGAACTGCCGAGCTGCTTGCACCGAATACAACTACCAGTGTACACCATTTTTTCTCACCAAGATTCAAGAGGTCATTTGTCTGTGTATTAACTTTGCCTTAGATATTATAAATAAAATGGAGTAACTGTAAGAAAAAGTTTTCTTTCAAACCTAGCGGTCTATAGGGCAAGTGTTCCTTGTGTATTAACTTTGCCTTAGATATTATAAAATGGAGTAACTGTAGGTTTTTAAATGACATTTTTTAAAAATGATTTAGATGTAAAATTATTTGGCAACACAAGAAATTGTAGTATACCTTATAGTATAATACTTATTTTTCTTAAAAAAATGTTTTAACAAAACACTTTAAAACTGATAAATAGTATTTTTAAAAATAGATTTTAAAAAAAAATTCAGCCAGCTTGGATTAATATTTGCATACATTTATCCTGGTATTATGTGAATGAATTCATTTTTATACCTTTTTAACATACTGTATTTATTAGAGTTTGTCAGAGCAGTGGAATAATGTAAACCTTGCTTATAATTATTGACAGATCTATGAGATGATGATTGTACGTCATGGTTTCATGATTGTTGGTGATCCAATTGGTGGCAAAACATCTGCTTACAAAACTTTAGCTAATGCCCTGGGCAGGATTGAAGAACAGGTGAGATTGTGTACTCTAGGATGATTTCATTTTGTTCAGGAGATGATCCTGTATACCCTAGGATGATTTCATTTGTTCAGGAGATGATCCTGTATACCCTAGGATGATTTCATTTTGTTCAGGAGATGATCCTGTATACCCTAGGATGATTTCATTTTGTTCAGGAGATGATCCTGTATACCCTAGGATGATTTCATTTTGTTCAGGAGATGATCCTGTATACTCCAGGATGATTTCATTTTGTTCAGGAGATGATCTATAAACACATTACATTTATGATAGATTTATTTTTAAATGTGGCCTGCAGTTCTTCCCTATACAAATTTTTTTTGGTGATATTTAGTGGAGGAAAAATTATTATAGTTAAATTGTTTTATGTTTATTTTCTGTAAATGTTATCGTTCATTTTTGCAGGAATGTGTGTTGATTTGCATCTGATAAAGACTATGGGTTCTTAAAAAATCAGTTGTTACTTGCTCAGTGTTTTAAACATGTTTTATTGTAAATGTAGCTACTTGACAAAGGGAAAAAGAACTATTTCAGACTAGATCTATCATCTAGAGGAAGTAGATTTTATCTTTTTCTTTGACCAAAGCATTTGATGTGATAGTGATATAGTACAGTCAGCCCTTTAGTCTAGCCATCGTTAGTTACGAGACTTGTGTCACCCATCAGATCAGAGTGGGCTTTGAACCTCTTGTGACCTTAAACCAAATTCTGTTAATCATATGTTTTACTTCTCTACCATGCCATCCCAGTTAGGTTGTGTTTTTTTAGATGAATTCCAAACCTAGAGTCACAAGGCAATCTCTTGACTTACTTTTTTTGACTTAGTCCTCTTTGCTCCTTATGGAGCATAGGGCCTCCACCATTTCCTTCCATTTCTTCCTATCCTCGGCTAAACCTCTAGAGATTGTCTCTCTCACAAGGCAATCTCTAGAGGTTTAAAAACAAAATTGTAGAGAAGTTTCTTCCATGTTATTTGGTTACCTAAATTGATTTCAGGACTTGATGGAGGAACACAGAGTGCAAATAGCAGTCATCAACCCTAAAGCAATTACCATGGGTCAGCTCTACGGCAGATTTGACCCTGTGTCTCATGAATGGTCTGATGGTATTCTGGCAGTACACTACAGGAATTTCGCTATATCAAACGTAATTTCTAACTATTATTATAATTATATAGACCAGGGGTCTCCAAACTACGGCCCGCGGGCCGGATGCGGCCCGCGAGGTCCTCTCATCCGGCCCACGGAGCTCTTTTTGTCCACTGAAAAAAACATTTGTTGATGATGGCTGAGGAACTTTGCTCAGAAAAATCAAAGACATGCCTGGAAGAAACTGGCCCCCGAACTGCCATTTGATAGGTAATGCGGCCCTCGGACTGAAAAGTTTGGAGACCCCTGATATAGACTAATAACATGCTACAGGAATTTTGCTTTATAAAATGTAATGATTTCTTGCTATTATTATAATAATATAGACTAATAACATGCTACAGGAGTTTTGCTTTATCAACTATAATGATTTCTTGTTACTATTATAATAAATAGATATATAACATACTGCAGGAGTAGTCTGGCTTTTTAATTTTGCTTTAAAAACTTTATCATTACCTAACAAAAGAAAAGTGGACGGAGTGGCCTAGTGGTAGAGAGCTAGATTGCTAACCTGTAAGTCTTGAGTTCGAATCAGGTTTCAAGTCAGCAGACTGTCCCTGAGTCAACCTAGTTCCTATGGGTACCAAACGCAGGTTAGGTAGGTAAAGGCAGCTGGGCATAGTGCTGACCACACTATCCCTTAATATACAGAGATCACAGAAACAGGTGAACTCTACTTCACTTGCCCCATAGACTGTCAGGTTTGGAAGGGGAACTTTACTAACAAAAGAAACAGCAGATATAATTAAAACAAGAATTAAAAAACCCATCTGTTTTTGGTAATTACCAAATAACCCTTGTTTGATCGCTTTTTGTGTCAGAACAATGATAGGAAGTGGCTTATATTTGATGGACCAGTGGACGCAGTGTGGATTGAAAACATGAACACTGTGCTGGACGACAACAAGAAGCTCTGCCTCATGAGTGGGGAGATCATCCAGCTCATGCCCACAACCAATCTCATCTTCGAACCCATGGATTTGGAGGCGGCTTCCCCAGCAACTGTATGTGTTCAAAATTTTTTTTTTGTTTTAAGTTAATAATATGGAAGGATGTTTTGTAACATGGAAATCATACAACTTTTCCAGCAACTGTATGTGTTCAAAATTGTTTTTTTGTTTTAAGTTAATAATATGGAAGGATGTTTTGTAACATGGAAATCATACAACTTCCACAGCAACTGTATGTTCCCAATATTTTTGTTTTTAAGTTAATAATATGGAAGAATATTTTGTAACTTAAAACATAGAGATCATACAACTTCCCCAGCAACTGTATGTGTCCAATATAAATTTATGTCTTGATGTGGTATGATCTACATGGAGCCAGCAACCTTATGATGGCATCCACTTGTAAAGCCATGTTGTTATCTTATGTAGGTGTCTCGATGTGGTATGATCTACATGGAACCAGCGACCTAAGGCTGGCGTCCACTAGTAAAGCCATGTTGTTATCTTATGTAGGTGTCTCGATGTGGTATGATCTACATGGAGCCAGCAACCTTAGGCTGGCGTCCACTTGTAAAGCCATGTTGTTATCTTATGTCGGTGTCTCGATGTGGTATGATCTACATGGAGCCAGCGACCTTAGGCTGGCGTCCACTAGTAAAGCCATGTTGTTATCTTATATAGGTGTCTCGATGTGGTATGATCTACATGGAGCCAGCGACCTTAGGCTGGCGTCCACTAGTAAAGCCATGTTGTTATCTTATATAGGTGTCTCGATGTGGTATGATCTACATGGAGCCAGCGACCTTAGGCTGGCGTCCACTAGTAAAGTCATGGCTGTCAGCCAAGCCTCAGATTTTTTTGGATACAATGAAAGCCCATGTCAACAAACAGTTTGAAAGATTTGTGGATGCTGGGCTTGCGTTAATTCGCAGATGTGGAATCAAGGTATGGGTTTTTTGTGTTTATGATGTTGATATTTTCTGTATGTTAATGTTTAAACAGATTATGTACAGAATAAGTCTAGCAGTAAAAAACATGCCATATTTGACTTGTTATTGTGGCTTAAGTTTATGGTAGGATGGAAGAGTGCATGACTGCCAACCCTGAAAGTCCAGAGTTGGGTTTGCAGACCCTATCCAGATGAGGCTCTTTATCTTGGGACAGCAACCTATCCAGGAGAGAAAACTCTTAAGCTGGACAGCTGCTGTCTTTACAGAAGTTCTTCTGAGAACTTCTACTATTGAAGAGCATCCAAAAATAAATGTCAATTGAATAAAAATCTACATGCCATATGACACTGCATGTTTAAATGTAATATTTAATTATGCTCCAGGAAATCCCCTCCAGTCTTAGAATTTAAAAACAGGGAAAAAACCCAGAGAGCATAGGCTCTAGCTTTTATTTTTTTATCTGCCTTCTTGCTTTGCTTGATGTTTACAATTTTGTTTTAAAAAAAAAAATCAGGAACTCTCCCCAACTACTGACCACAATTTAGTGATGTCACTGATGCATTTGATGGATGCCAACATGGAAGAGTTCCACAGTGATGTGAAGATAACCCAACTGGATGAGAGAGAGATTGTCATGTGGCTTGAGGTTAACTCACTTCTTTTAAATAGCATTACAATACCTGTTACTGTGTTGTTGTTTTTTTTCACTTTATAAAATTTAATATTGAGGGATCTAATGTTTATAGAAGTAACTTATATTTTTAAAATTTATGTTCATATCTTTGTTTAATATTTCATTTAAAAACTTTGCTATGTAGGTGTAATTAGTTATTTTCCCCCCTTATTTTGGCAGTGCATCTTTTTATTTTCCTTCACGTGGTCAATTGGAGGAACTTGTGATCAAAACGGCAGACTACGTTTTGATTCCTTAGTCAAAGATCTCATCAAGGTAATAATTTCAATTACATGAAGTCAAGTTTAGGTCAATAATTTTATGTGAATAAGTTTAAATAATGTTTATTGAATTGTTACAGATTTAGCTGTTTTCATGATATGGACAAATTATTATAATTCCAGCAGTAATCTCATTACCCCATAGTCTCTATAGTATTTGTTTCCCTTTAATTTGTTTCCTCATAATACGTTTTTAAGTAAATAGAATTTTGTCTCCCTATGCAACACTTTTGTCTACTTTTAATAACATTTTCTCTCCATTTTATTAGCTTTATCTCTCTTTATTACCCTTTGTCTCCCATAATACCTTTTTTCTCCCCTTAATTCCTTTTGTCTCCCTTTAATACCTTTTGTCTCTTTAATTCTTGTTGTCTCCCTTTTATACCTTTTGTCTCCTAGTATTTCTTTTCTTCTTCTTCTTCGTTCTTAATTATTAGTGTTGAAGGGGATTGAGATTTATCTGCCAGTGGGTTTGAACTCGAGACTTTGTTCGAATTTATCAACCATGAGCTTTTTGCCGACTCGACCACACCTCCAACACAATTAAGCGTTACGTGTCAACTGGTTATGCGCCATTGAGGCCATTGACTCCAATTTCAGCCTGCTTTTCTTTTTAGATTTGCTTCCATAGCCTTTGTCCAACCAAGAACAAACTACAAGGCAGCAGTTGTTTAATTTTGGAGTTGTCTCTCCTAGAAGAGTGGCTGTCCCCAGCTAACGAGCCTCATCTGCCCGAGGGTTCGAACTTGAGACTTCTCGGTTTAGCAACCATGAGCTTTACCGACTCGACCACGCCGACCCCTTCTCCTAGTATTGATCTGTCTAATTTTACCATTCTGGCTTCTCACTGTTGCTATCTGTATGTTATTCATATGATGATTAAAATTTTTAAAATTATGATAATGTCAAAATGTCATGTTTTCAACAATATCATCTCCACTATGTCTAGGGCCCATTAACTGAAAGCATGAGAGCAGCACTGGGCTTTGTTCATAATGTGGCCCCCTTAGAAGCTCCTTACATGCTGCCTTACCCCCCAGAAGGGACAATCTATGATTATCAGTTTATGAAAGAGGTACAGCCATTGGCAGTTTTGTAGTGTTTTAACTCTGTTTTCTTTTTTTTTATGCCTTATTTCCTACATGAAAATATAAATAATTTTTATAAGTTTGAAGAAAAATTAATGCACTAGGAAAAACAAAAAAAGTCTCTAAATCATGTCTGAAATATTATTGTATGGCTTATAGTAAAAAAAAAAAAGCGTAAAATAAATGCTGGTTTATTGTAGTTAAAATGAATAGAATAAAAATATATTTGTGTATTTGAACAGAAATTTGAAAAACCCAAGTCCAAGAAGAAAGGTGGAGAGGAAGAAACAGAAGACCTGTTTACAGAGGATCTGATGGAGCTCTTGTCTAAAGATAACGCAGGAGCAGAGAAAAAGGTATCAGATACTGGAGGATAATGACCCCAGTTGTTTTTATTTATTTATTTTTGTTGGAGAAAGCTCACACATCTTAAGTAATCAAGTCAAATAATTTAAGGTGTTGCCTAAGATTTTAATCTTCATTATAGTTTAAGATGACTTAAACAGTTAAAAACTACATTTATTTACCTTTAATTTTAATATCAATGTTAATTATCAAAATTAATTGGTAGCCTAGAAAATGATTTTGAAAAAAAAAAAAACGTTTTTGTTTTTTAAATGGCTAAGCTGATATTACCTATATGGCAGGTTAGTTTTTAATGAGTGTTGTTATGACGTGATATGAGTGTAGTTTTCTAGAGTCTTTCCCATTCAAATACACAGAGGGCAAAAATGGGCGGCTTAGTGTTTCTGTTCGCTTGATCAAGTTATTATTTTCTTTAATTTTTCTTTAGGTTCTGAAATGTTGTATTGATTAAAATTTCAGATCTGTGGGAGATGGGCATTGTGGTCTGAAGACCTGGTGGATGCCAGTCCAATCTCCCCTGAAGCAGCCTTCAATGAGATCATTGTGCCCACAGTGGACACAGTGCGCTACACAGCACTGATGGAGATGTTGACAGTGCATGAAGCACACTTCCTTGTTGTAGGTCCCACTGGGACAGGCAAGAGTGTCTACCTTACAGTAAGTTTTTTATATAGTGTAGAGTGTCTATCTTACAAAAAGTTGTTCATATAGTGTAGTTTGTCTATCTTACAGTAAGTTGTTCATATAGTGTAGTGCAGGGGTCGGCAACCTTTTGAAGCGGAAGAGCCAAAAGTTACAATTTTCAAAATTTCCCTGGTTTTAAAGAGCCACTAACATTTTTTTATTTCAAATAATTTGTTTTTTTATTAAGATTATTAGTATTTGTTCAAGGAGCTGGAGAGCTGCATCTTGATATCAAAAGAGCCGCATGCGGCTCGCGAGCCGCAGGTTGCCGACCCCTGGTGTAGTGTGTCTACTTGTTGTTGATATAGTGTAGTGTGTCTACCTCACAGTAAGTTGTTCATATAGTGTAGAGTGTCTACCTTACAGTAAGTTGTTCATATAGTGTAGTTTGTCCATCTTACAGTAAGTTGTTCATATAGTGTAGTGTGTCTATCTTACAGTAAGTTGTTCATATAGTGTAGTATGTCTATCTTACAGTAAGTTGTTCATGTAGTGTAGAGTGTCTATCTTACAGTAAGTTGTTCATATAGTGTAGAGTGTCAACCTTACAGTAAGTTGTTCATGTAGCATATTGTGTCTACTTGTTGTCTGCTTGTTGTTCATATAGTGTAGTGTGTTTATCTTACAGTAAGTTGTTCATATAGTGTAGAGTGTCAACCTTACAGTAAGTTGTTCATGTAGCATAGTGTGTCTACTTGTTGTCTGCTTGTTGTTCATATAGTGTAGTGTGTTTATCTTACAGTAAGTTGTTCATATAGTGTAGAGTGTCAACCTTACAGTAAGTTGTTCATGTAGCATAGTGTGTCTACTTGTTGTCTGCTGTTTGTTCATATAGTGTAGTGTGTTTATCTTACAGTAAGTTGTTCATATAGTGTAGAGTGTCAACCTTACAGTAAGTTGTTCATGTAGCATAGTGTGTCTACTTGTTGTCTGCTTGTTGTTCATATAGTGTAGTGTGTTTATCTTACAGTAAGTTGTTCATATAGTGTAGAGTGTCAACCTTACAGTAAGTTGTTCATGTAGCATAGTGTGTCTACTTGTTGTCTGCTTGTTGTTCATATAGTGTAGTGTGTCTACTTGTTGTTCATATACTATATGATATAGTGTAGTGTGTCTACCTTACCGTAAGATGTTCATGTAGCGTAGTGTGTCTCCCTTACAGTGAGTTGTTCATGTAGTGTAGTGTCTACCTTACAGTAAGATGTTCATATAGTGGAGTGTGTCTTAAAGTAAGATGTTCAGATCATTAATCTTGAAATTAATCTATTGTTAAGGTGGGATTAGTGTGTCTACCTTACATTTGTCTCTAACTTAAATTAAAATTGGTTAGTTTGTTTACTTAACTGTAAATTCTTCAGTCTAACTTCAAGTTTTCTTAAAATGGGCTAATTTGTCTACCTTACTAACAGATTTTATCCTTAGTACAGGGTACACTGATTTTTTATTGTAATGTGTTCAATGTTGTATGTACAATTTTTTTTAAATTTACAATATTACAGTTTGAAAAGTAAACAGGCTGCAATGTAACAAAGTAGAACAAGGGAGGTAACTGAATTTTTTATCTCTATACAAACAGGATTTCCTCCTAAATAGGCTGGACAAGAATATTTACAAGCCCAACATCCTGAACTTCTCAGCCCAAACCAGCTCGACCCAGACACAGAACATCATCATGTCCAAGCTGGACAAGAGAAGAAAGGGAGTCTATGGGCCACCTCCTGGGAAAAGAGCTGTTAGTTGGGTTTTACTGTATTAATGCTTCATTAGGGCTAGTTAACTAATCACATGTAAGAGGTGTCATACATTAGGGTTAGTTCACACATTATTAAAATCAATTTCTAGTGACAAGCAATAGCTCAACTTGAATAGGAGTTTTCTATATTTTTTAAAACAGATTATCTTTGTGGATAACTTATACATGCCCCAACCTGATCTATTTCAGTTAATCTTTGTGGATGACTTAAACATGCCACTACCTGAGCAGTGGGGGGCCCAGCCACCCATAGAGCTGCTACGTCAGTGGCTGGACCACTGGAACTGGTACGACTTGACTGACACCAGCAACATCAGACTAATCGATATGATATTCATCGGAGCCATGGGGCCCCCAGGTTAGTCACCATCATTTGTTCTGTATTGTGACACCAGCAACATTAGACTGGTGGATATGATATTCATCGGAGCCATGGGGCCCCCAGGTTAGTCACCATCATGTGTTCTGTATTGTGGCACCAGCAACATTAGACTGGTGGATATGATATTCATCGGAGCCATGGGGCCCCCAGGTTAGTCACCATCATTTGTTCTGTATTGTAACACCAGCAACATCAGACTAATTGATATGATATTCATCGGAGCCATGGGGCCCCCAGGTTAGTCACCATCATTTGTTCTGTATTGTAACACCAGCAACATCAGACTAATCGATATGATATTCATTGGAGCCATGGGGCCCCCAGGTTAGTCACCATCATTTGTTCTGTATTGTAACACCAGCAACATCAGACTAATCGATATGATATTCATTGGAGCCATGGGGCCCCCAGGTTAGTCACCATCATTTGTTCTGTATTGTGGCACCAGCAACATCAGACTAATCAATATGATATTCATCGGAGCCATAGGGCCCCCAGGTTAGTCACCATCATTTGTTTTGTATTGTGACTAGTCTGTCCATGCAGTTCAAAATAATTTTACCATTTATCTTTAATTGACACAGGGGCTACACATAATTTTTTTTTTTACGGTTTGTTATGTTTCTTACAGGAATTCTTTTTTTTTTACTTAAAAAGTACAAATGCTGTAAAATTAGTAGTTAATTTTAAATAAAAGTTCAGAGTGTAAATAATAATATTCTAAATTGTTATCTGATGGTCAATAGCGCAAATGAAGTAGAGTTAATCTGTTTCCATGACAAAGGCATATGAAGGGATAGTATGGTCAGTTCAATGTTCAGACACCTTTACTTTCCCTTACATGAGTCCATTCTGGTACCCATTGTATCTGGGTGGACTGAGTAACATCCCACAAACTACAGCCAATGTGAATAATAATGTATTAGAAATATTTAATTATTTAAAAACATATAACTATTGGCTTAAACTTTAGCCAGTAAGTAATTGCAACTACATTGGATTCTACTTGTTACTTGTGAATGAAGATAACGTTAAGTTTTTTTTCTTAAATGTGTAAATTTGTATTGGCAGGTGGTGGGCGCAACTTTGTTACTCCCCGCTTTCTGCGACACCTGAACTGCATGAGCATCAATGAGTTTGATGATGCCGCCATGGTTACCATTTTTAACAAGATTCTCTGCTGGCATTTTGACACACAGTAAGTTTTGTTGGTTCATGCACCAGGATAAAAAGTTAATCATGTTTTTTTTTTTTTCTTTCACTCTTGATGGTCCGTCTGGCAGGTGAAGTAGAGTTCATCTGTGTCCTTGGCCTCTGAATCCCTTCGTAGAGGTCACAGACACAGGTGTGCTCAACCTTATCTACCCAGTGGACCTCCAGGTACAAAAAGGGTAACTTTACTATATGAAAGAGTTGTGTGATGAGTACTGTACTGTGCCATCTTTACTTTCTCTGGCTGGGTTCGGGTACCCAACTAAGCTGAGTCAACTCACTTTTTTCCAGCAAATGAACAAAAGCTTGAGCTGGTAACGACAGTATGTGAAAGAGATAGAACAGATTCCTCTATTGTTTGACCATAATGTCATGTACATAGAATAAAGATACAAGCTACAAGTACTTGGTTAAAGTGGGGGATGGTAAATATTAAGTAGCAGATAAAAATAAAGGGCTTATTGTGTAGCATGGAGGCAGCTTAATAAACCAAACTTTGGTACCACTTGTTAATATGGATAATTTGTTTTGATTGGTCTAGAATACCAGAGCAACATGTTAATTTCTGTGACCAATCCCTTTCCATATGGGCTTGGTCCTAAAAATTAGTTTTGTGTTAAAAGAGCAACAGAATACTTTTGGTTATAGAACTAACACAGCCAACACAATTCATATTAAAAATATTTCATATCTTTACAAGCTTCTGAATTCCAGCTTTGTCCTGTTTTAGGGAATTCCCAGAGACAATGAAATCAGTTATACCCCATGTCATACAAGCAACCCTGAAAGTTTACCAGCAGGCAATGTTCAATCTCCTGCCTACACCTGCCAAAAGTCATTACCTGTTCAACCTGCGTGACTTTAGCCGAGTCATTCAGGGGATTTTATTGTCCACCCCTGCGTCCGCACCAGATGCCCAGGCTATCAAAAGGCTCTGGCTTCATGAGGTCAGTCCGGTTTACTTCAGTGTGTCAGGTGACTGTCATGTGACCTGAGTGTATTTAGAAGTTGAGTAGGTTGTTATTTACAAATTAGTTTCTATTATTGGTTAATTGTTTTTATCATTGGTTGATTACATTTATTTTTTTTGTAAAAAATTTGTAAGGAAATTGAATTGATGAGATTTTAACTTGCTCCAATGTGACACCCAAAATGTTGCGTACAAAATTTATAAATATTGGTTATAAAAGAGTTAAAGAATGGTTTTAACTTGCTTACAGTAGGAAAAGAGTTAAAATATTCTCAATTTGCTTACTGCTGGGAAAGAGTTAAAGAATGTTCTATACTCGCTACAGTAGGGAAAGAGTTAAATAATTTTCTAAACTTGCCTACAGTAGGGAAAGAGTTAAAGAATGTTCTAAACTTGCTTACATGTTCTAAACTTGCTTACAGTAGGGAAAGAGTTAAATTATGTTCTAAACTTGCTTACAGTAGGGAAAGCGTTAAAGAATGTTCTAAACTTGCTTACAGTAAGGAAAGCGTTTAAGAATAATATAAACTTGCCTCCATGTTTTTCAGCAAACAATGGATTGGTTCCTCCAATGTTTCAGGTACAAAAGAATAATATAAACTTGCCTCCATGTTTTTCAGCAAAGAATGAATTGGTTCCTCCAATATTTCAGATAAACCGAGTGTTTGGTGATCGTCTGATTGACGACTCTGATCGCACCTGGCTCTTTGAATGCTGCCGGGATGTCATCAAAGACATCATGAAGGAAAACTTCAACGTGCTGCTGGCTCACCTGGACACAGAGGGCACAGGTGAGGTGACAGAGGACAACATGAGGTCCCTGATTTACTGCGACTTCACTGATCCTACGGGGGAGAACAGGCTGTACGTGGAGGCCAGGGATTTGGACGCTGTGCAGAAGATTCTCATGGGGTACTTGGCCGAGTTCAACCAGATCAGCAAGAAGCCAATGGACTTGGTCTTGTTTCGGTACGTCCAGCTGGTCACTTGCTGTTATTGCATGTTGTTTAGCACTGGTGTCATTTAAGGTTGAGGATATTTTTTCTGTGGTAATGCCCAGCTGGTCAGTTGATGTTGTTTAGTGCTAGAGTTATGTAAAGTAACATTCTCATTTTTTGTGTTGTCCAGTTGGTCAGTTACTGTCAGCTGAAGTTGTTTAGTGCTAGAGTTATGTAAAGTAACATTCTCATTTTTTGTGTTGTCCAGTTGGTCAGTTACTGTCAGCTGAAGTTGTTTAGTGCTTGAGTTATGTCAAGTAAAATGCTGTTATTTAATGCTATGGTCTTAAGGAGTAAATGACAGAGCTCAATGTTTCTGAAATTTGTGTATGGCTAGCTGGTCACCAGCTGATATTTGATATGTGGCTAGCACTAGAGTTGAGTAAAGTAAAATACAGATCTAATAAGGGCATTTAGAACTTGTTGTTCCTGGTATATATATATATATATATATATATATATATATATATATATATATATATATATATATATATATATATATATATATATATATATATATATATATATATATATATATATATATATATATATATATATATAATGAAGTTACCACTGATACAAATACTGAGACAACTAATGATCTTCATTTTAACAAGAAAAAGAGAATACAAACCTTTAAATTATTTATATCTTTATGAAGCAATATGTCTACATTTTTATGATTAATTTGATGGTTTGTGAAGATACCAAACTATTGAAGTAAAACATAATTATAAGGGAAACAGTGTTGTTAACTTTACCATTACGTCTATCCAGTGTTGTTAACTTTACCATTATGTCTATCCAGTGTTGTTAACTTTACCGTTATGTCTATCCAGTGTTGTTAACTTTACCATTATGTCTATCCAGTGTTGTTAACTTTACCATTATGTCTATCCAGTGTTGTTAACTTTACCATTATGTCTATCCAGTGTTGTTAACTTTACCATTATGTCTATCCAGTGTTGTTAACTTTACCATTATGTCTATCCGGTGTTGTTAACTTTACCATTATGTCTATCCAGTGTTGTTAACTTTACCATTACATCTATCCTGTATTGTTAACTTTACCATTACATCTATCCTGTATTGTTAACTTTACCATTACATCTATCCTGTGTTGTTAACTTTACCATGACGTCTATCCTGTGTTGTTAACTTTACCATGACATCTATCCTGTGTTGTTAACTTTACCATTATGTCTATCCTGTATCCTGTCTTCTAAATATAGGTTCGCTATAGAGCATGTGTCCAGAATAGCCAGGATACTAAAACAGCCATGCAGCCACGCCCTGCTGGTGGGGGTTGGAGGATCAGGGCGGCAGTCCTTGACCAGACTAGCAGCTTATATTTCAGACTACGAGGTCTTCCAGGTTAGTTAGTGCTTCCTGGCTGAAGTAATTAATTGGTGTTTAAACTGTAGGCACCAAAAAAAAATTTTTTTTAAAGAGCTTAAATCCTATTTTATATGTTGTGATTAAAGTAAAAGGAAAAAAAATAAATCACTTAAAGAAACTTCAATACATTTTTTTTTAATCTCTTATAGCAAAATGATAAAAGGCTTATTTATTATAAGGAAAAACAGTCAGCTTGTTCAGTGAAATGTAAATATATATGCCTACCCACAACAAAAACACACTCTTCAATAGTGTATCAAATAAAAAAAAAATTGCTCTGTAATGATTGAAACATTGTCTTTAAATGTTATCTCTTTAGTGTTCTTTTTTTTAACTGTGTGTTTGATTTAAAAAAAAAAATTGTTTTAACTAAGGAGTTTTCTAACTTTTGAGTAGATAAAAAAGTTGAAAGAAAGGCTACAATGGAATTGTTTCTTCTAGGATATGTAAAAGTTAATGATCTATATTAAAGCTAAGCATTAGTTATCATGTTATAATATTGACAACCCAGTATGCAATATTGACCAGAGATGTTATCTGACCAGACATGTTATCTGACCAGACATGTTAACTGACCAGACATGTTAACTGACCAGACATGTTAACTGACCAGACATGTTAACTGACCAGACATGTTAACTGACCAGACATGTTAACTGACCAGACATGTTATCTGACCAGATATGTTATCTGACCAGACATGTTATCTGACCAGACATGTTAACTGACCAGACATGTTATCTGACCAGACATGTTATCTGACCAGACATGTTATCTGACCAGACATTTTATCTGACCAGACATGTTATCTGACCAGACATGTTATCTGACCAGACATGTTATCTGACCAGACATGTTATCTGACCAGACATGTTATCTGACCAGACATGTTATCTGACCATGTTGACCAGACATGTTATCTGACCAGACATTTTATCTGACCAGACATGTTATCTGACCAGACATGTTATCTGACCAGACATGTTATCTGACCAGACATGTTATCTGACCATGTTGACCAGACATGTTATCTGACCAGACATGTTATCTGACCATGTTGACCAGACATGTTATCTGACCATGTTGACCAGACATGTTATCTGACCAGACATTTTATCTGACCAGACATGTTATCTGACCAGACATGTTATCTGACCATGTTGACCAGACATGTTATCTGACCATGTTGACCAGACATGTTATCTGACCAGACATTTTATCTGACCAGACATGTTATCTGACCAGACATGTTATCTGACCAGACATGTTATCTGACCAGACATGTTATCTGACCATGTTGACCAGACATGTTATCTGACCAGACATGTTATCTGACCATGTTGACCAGACATGTTATCTGACCAGACATGTTATCTGACCAGACATGTTATCTGACCATGTTGACCAGACATGTTATCTGACCAGACATGTTATCTGACCATGTTGACCAGACATGTTATCTGACCAGACATGTTATCTGACCATGTTGACCAGACATGTTATCTGACCAGACATGTTATCTGACCATGTTGACCAGACATGTTATCTGACCAGACATGTTATCTGACCATGTTGACCAGACATGTTATCTGACCAGACATGTTATCTGACCATGTTGACCAGACATGTTATCTGACCAGACATGTTATCTGACCATGTTGACCAGACATGTTATCTGACCAGACATGTTATCTGACCATGTTGACCAGACATGTTATCTGACCAGACATGTTATCTGACCAGACATGTTATCTGACCAGACATGTTATCTGACCATGTTGACCAGACATGTTATCTGACCAGACATGTTATCTGACCATGTTGACCAGACATGTTATCTGACCAGACATGTTATCTGACCATGTTGACCAGACATGTTATCTGACCAGACATGTTATCTGACCAGACATGTTATCTGACCATGTTGACCAGACATGTTATCTGACCATGTTGACCAGACATGTTATCTGACCATGTTGACCAGACATGTTATCTGACCAGACATTTTATCTGACCAGACATGTTATCTGACCAGACATTTTATCTGACCAGACATGTTATCTGACCAGACATGTTATCTGACCAGACATGTTATCTGACCATGTTGACCAGACATGTTATCTGACCAGACATGTTATCTGACCATGTTGACCATGACATGCTATCTGCCCAGGTGGAGATCTCTAAGAGCTACACCAATGTGGAGTGGAGAGATGACCTGAAAAGAATTTTAAGAAAAGCAACAGAAACCTCTGGGGGTTGTGTGTTTCTCTTCTCAGACACACAGGTGAGGTTAGATAGACTGTAGGCTGCTTGATGTTATACATTCTTTACAGAATATATGGAAGGTCATGACCTGCAGGGGGATTTATGTTATACATTCTTTACAGAATATATGGAAGGTCATGACCTATAGTGTGCTTGATGTTATACACTCTTTACAGAATATATGGAAGGTCATGACCTATAGGGTGCTTGATGTTATACATTCTTTACAGAATATATGGAAGGTCATGACCTATAGGGTGCTTGATGTTATACTTTCTTTACAGAATATATGGAAGGTCATGACCTATAGGGTGCTTGATGTTATACTTGCTTTATTGAATATATGGTAGGTCGAGACGCATTGGGGGCTTGATGTTATATCTGCTTGTATTGAATATATGGAAGGCCATGACCTACAGGGTGCTTGATGTTATATCTGCTTGTATTGAATATATGGAAGGTCATGACCTACAGGGTGCTTGATGTTATATCTGCTTGTACAAATAAAAAAGAGGTCACGACCTCTGCACTGCTTAATTTTATACATTTTTGTTCAAATAAATTAAGGATCATGATCTATAAGATGCTTATATACTCGCTTGTACAGAATATATTGAGAGTCATGACATAATAATCACTAAAATTCAGGGTTAAATTATTTTCCACTTTAACAACTGCTGATACAAATAGATCAATAAAATACTTTTGTTTTTTTTTCATTCCCATCAAAACCTTTAAACAGTCAGCCAGTAAAAAAACATTTTTTTTTAAAAAGGTGAACCCTCACAGCATTAGTCAATTGTTTTTGTTAGTTTTTTAAATGGAACCCCTAGAACTGTCCGTTAAAAGAAGAACCACTTTAAGAT
The DNA here is from genome assembly GCF_028476545.2 of Physella acuta. NCBI lineage: Eukaryota > Metazoa > Mollusca > Gastropoda > Physidae > Physella > Physella acuta. The sequence continues at coordinate 178,886 of NW_026731933.1, read as the reverse complement.
ATAAATATTCTGTATATCGTTACTTTTGTTCAATGGAATAAGGTTTGTTTATAAGATTATTCATAGCAGTTTTGATGGTCAAATATCCCTTGCAACTTTTAGATAAAGCAAGAGTCATTTTTAGAAGACGTTAATGGCCTCTTGAATGCTGGTGAGGTTCCAGGCTTGTTTGAGATGGAAGAAAAAATGGAAATTTGTGAGAAAATGAGAGCAATCGATAGGTAAACTGTACACTGAGAAAGTTTCAGTGCACCTGTTGATTCTTTGTGTTACATTCAAGTTTATTTTTACTGTTTGAGCTCGGTTAAAATTATTTCTTTGTTTTATTTTAAAATGCTGGCTGATGGGCAAACATGTAACTACCTAGCTAATTCTGCTTGGAAGGAAAAAAAACAGAATGTTTTTACTAAAGCAAAAATTTTGGTTCTAAATATGTGATTACCTTCTTTTCTTTATAAGGTCAACCCCCCCCCCCCCCCCACACATACACACACATCAAGTGCTTAATTTACAATAATCATTTGATCAAACTTCACTTGATTGTTGATGTATCTAATTAGTTAATTGTTATCCAGTATTCAGTAAGAATTAGTTCTAAACAAAACATTTTTTTTTTAAAATATGTTCTGATTGCAGCAATAAAACAACTTAAAATCTCAAAGATTAAAAATATTTATATATTCTTATTGTTGCAACAAAACAACTAAAAATCTTAAACATTTAAAAAAAATATAGGCTCTTTTTGTAGAAATAAAACAATATAAAATCTTACAGATAAGAAATAATCATAGGTTCCAATTCTCAAAACAATACAACTTAAAGTATTTAAATTTTAAAAAAGTCCTTAGCTCTAAACAAAACTGTGACTTTAAGTTGTGTTTTACCTTGATTCCAGGATGAGAGACAAAAGTCAGCAGACGGATGGGTCGATGCTGTCACTGTTCAACCTGTTTATCTCCCGCGTCAGGGACCAGCTACACGTGGTGCTCTCCATGAGCCCTATAGGGGACGCCTTCAGGAGCAGACTCAGGAAGTTTCCCTCCCTGGTCAACTGCTGCACTGTCAACTGGTTTCAAGTGAGTCACAACAAGTTACAAGGTTTTAAGGTGGTGGGTTTGGTTAACTGGTTTCAAGTGAGTCACAACAAGTTACAGGGTTTTAAGGTGGTGGTTTTGGTTAACATGGGCTGGTTTCAAGTGAGTCACTACAAGTTACAGGGTTTTAACGTGGTGGGTTTGGTTAACATGGGCTGGTTTCAAGTGAGTCACTACAAGTTACAGGGTTTTAACGTGGTGGGTTTGGTTAACATGGGCTGGTTTCAAGTGAGTCACTACAAGTTACAGGGTTTTAACGTGGTGGGTTTGTTTAACATGGGCTGGTTTCAAGTGAGTCACTACAAGTTACAGGGTTTTGAGGTGGTGGGTTTTGTTAACATGGGGCAAGGTATTAACATTGTGGGTTCAGTTACTTCAAGAAATTAGATTTTTTTTTATATAACTCACAATAATGGGTTCCTATTTTATGTTGGTATTTGATATTTGTTAGGTTGGTATGTGAGGTCTTTGATATGTTAGGTCTATGGTATGTTAGGTCCATGGTATTTTAGGTCTGTGGTATGTTAGGTCTCTGGTATGTTAGGTCTATAGTATGTTAGGTCTCTGGTATGTTAGGTCTATGGTATTTTATGTCTCTGATATGTTAGGTCTATGGTATGTTAGGTCTTTGGTATGCTATGTTTATAGTATGTTAGGTCTATGGTATGTTAGGTCTATGGTATTTTATGTCTGTGGTATGTTAGGTCTATGGTAGGTCAAGTTTATGGCATGTTGTTCGGTCTATGGTATGTTAGGTCTAATGAATGTTAGGTTTAAGGTAAGTTAGGTCTATGGTATTTTATGTCTCTAGTATGTTAGGTCTATTGCATGTTTGGGCTATGGTATGTTATGTGTCTTGTATGTTACATCTAATATGTTTGATGTTATATTTAGTGTTGTCCTTTAATGTTGTGATGTCTAATCTAGAATTTCACCAGCCTGTTTATTTAATGTTTGACATCAAATCTCCCAGGCCTGGCCAGATGATGCACTAGAGGCTGTTGCATCGCGTAACCTGGAGGCTATAGAAATGGAGGATCATGAGAAACATGGGGTGATTGTCATGTGCAAACACTTCCATCAGACCACACAGGTAAGTCACCTGGAGGCTATAGAAATGGAGGATCATGAGAAACATGGGGTGATTGTCATGTGCAAACACTTCCATCAGACCACACAGGTAAGTCACCTGGAGGCTATAGAAATGATTGAGCTTGATCAGCTCCATTTTTACATATGCAGGTGAATCATTTGTACACTCACAGGAAAACCTACTTTTGTAGGTGAACTACATGCCTTTATTATATACACAGAGGCGTAGGTAGGTTTATAAGTTTTGGGAATGAGGCTAGACATATACAAATATATATCCTGGTGAGGGCTAAGCTGCCATGACTCTTTTAAGATCCACCCATTGCTATAGAAATGTACATGAGGAAACATAAAGAACATTTTATTTATTATACCAAAAAAATGAAACTGCTACAGCCAAAGATAATAATTATCTCTGGCTGTAGCAGTGCTATTATTACAATTCCCATCTCCCTCAACTTGCTTCAGGAACTGTCAATGAGGTTTTTACATGAGCTTGACCGTCACAATTATGTGACACCTACCTCCTACCTGGAACTGATCAGCACATTCAAGAACCTGCTCACCAACAAAAGAGAGTAAGCACAACATTTGTATGTGTGGTGGTGTTTTTTAAAAAATTATCTCATTTGACAAGAGATTTTTCTTTTAAAAAAGCAAGTGCAAATGTGAAAGATGAATTGGTTGTGTGGTGAAGTAAATGATTACAAACAAGAAGGACTTGAGTTCAAATTCTAATACTAGTCTATCAACGAGTTCACTCAGCTCGTATGGGAACCTGTCTCTATTTGGGGAAGTTAATGCAACAAAGTATGCAACATGTTACTTAATGTTTGGGTAGATGAAGTAGAGTTGACCTGGTTCCTTGACCAAAGTGCATAAAAAGATATTGTGACAGAGTTCTATGCCCAACTGCCTTTACTTTTTAAATGTGAGCTGGGTGAACTCAGGTTGCCCTACAGACTTGACTCTGGTATACACACTTGAAACTTTTGGGTTAGCCTTCATGTTCTTGACCCATAGCACCATCCCATAACAGGTCAATAAGCCCCTTAATATACCATGGCCAAAGAGAAGGACTAACAGGATTTCATCTGCCCTATTGACCATTGACCACACATTAGCCATATTAAACATCAAGTCAGAAAAGTTACTCTGCTTGCCTGTAACATTAGATAATGATTGTTGTGTCTTTTGAAACTTTCAGTCAGGTGATGACCCAGAAGATGAGGTATGTCGTCGGCCTGGAGAAGCTGGCGTCTGCCGCAGCCCAGGTGTCGGTGATGCAGCAGGAACTGACGGAGCTGCAGCCCCAGCTCGTCGTCGCCTCCAAGGAAGTCTCAGACATCATGGTGGTCATTGAGAAGGATTCCGTGGAGGTTGCCAAGGTTGAGAAGGTGAGACTCGCTCTATGATATTTTCTTAAAATTTAATTTTATTGGCCGTTATCTTTATCATTTCATCTTTATATATAAAAATAATTTCTATTTACTGGTATGTATTATTTTAAAATTTTAATGAATTTTTTTGCTGTTTGTGGTAAATATTTTTAAATTTTTTAAACTATTTTGTTAATTTACTGGTATACTGTGATGATGCAAGATTTAAACATAGGTCATTGACCTCCCCACCAAATATATATTATTTTAAAATTTTAATTAATTTTTTTGTCAATTTACTGGCTATGAACAAATGTTGTAGATAAAATGTAAATCCTATTGAATTTTTTATTCTATGTTTAGGTAAGGAAAATAGAATTGAGTTTATAAAGATAACTAAATTTTAGAAGAATTAATATGTAATGTTTGTTAGGGTTGCTGTCATATTTTTGTTTTTTCAATGTCTTGATGAAACTTCTTTGAGAATGTGAAATTAATAAGTAATAAACTAAATCCTTTCTTTTACATTAGATAGTGAAAGCTGATGAAGCTATAGCCAATGAACAAGCTTCTGCAGCGAAAGCTATAAAAGATGATTGCGATGCTCAACTTGCCCTCGCCTTGCCTGCCCTGGAGGCTGCACTTAGTGCACTAAATACCTTAACACAAAATGTAAGTAGGTTTACCCTACACTACACCTGGTCTTACCTTAGAACACACCTGGCTTACCTTACAACACACCTGGTCTTACCTTACAACACACCTGGTCTTACCTTACAACACACCTGGTCTTACCTTAGAACACACCTGGCTTACCTTACAACACACCTGGTCTTACCTTACAACACACCTGGTCTTACCTTACAACACACCTGGTCTTACCTTACAACATACTTGGTCTTACCTTACAACACACCTGGTCTTACCTTACAACACACCTGGTCTTACCTTACAACACACCTGATCTTACCTTACAACACACCTGGTCTTACCTTACAATACACCTGTCTTACCTTACAACACACTATCCCCACTCGCTGATGGGAAACTTTTTATTTTAAAAACTGAGTACAGGATGTAACGGTGGTGAAAACCATGAAGAGCCCCCCATACCTGGTCAAACTGGTGCTAGAGGCAGTCTGTGTACTCAGAGGAATTAAGCCAGAGAGGATCAATGCCCCGGATGGATCTGGCAAGAAAATTGACGACTACTGGGGCCCATCCAAAAAAATGCTTGGTGACATGAAATTTTTAGAACAGTTGCGTGAATTTGACAAGGTTTGGACTTTTTTTGTTGTTGATATTTTCTACTGGGTCATGTTAAATCAATTTTTATTATTTATTTTTAAAAATATCTGACTTAAATTTTTTATTATACTGTAGTCTCTTTGTATATTTGTGTACTGCATCATAAGGATTCTCTTGATGTTCAATTTTATTCTACATCCTAAGGATTCTCTTAATGTACATTTGTGTATTACATCATAAGGATTCTCTTGAATTACATTTGTATACTACATCTTAAGGATTCTCTTAATGTACATTTGTTTATTACATCCTAAGGATTCTCTTGATGTAAATTTCTGTATTACATCATAAGGATTATCTTGATGTATATTTTTCTATTACATCCTAAGGATTCTATTGATGTAAATTTGTGTATTACATCATAAGGATTCTCTTGATGTAAATTTGTGTATTACATCCTAAGGATTCTCTTTATGTAAATTTGTGTATTACATCCTAAGGATTCTCTTAAATTTGTGTATTTTATCCTAAGGATTGAGTCTCTCAAAGTGTGCTTGTGTACCAAGTCAGAAAAATGATAAGAGTTATTGCTCTTTAATGTTACAGGATAACATCCCAAAAGATAATATAACAAGGATAAGAAAACAGTACATCCCAAATCCTGATTTTGACCCGGATAAAATCAAATCAGCCTCCACTGCCTGTGAGGGTCTATGCAAATGGGTCAGGGCCATGGATAAATATGATGAGTAATGTCTTTTTAATTATCAGATAGAAGCTATTGTTCTTTAGTATCATGCAAGAGTTAAATTTAACCATTTTATTTTTCATTCATTCTCAGCATAAGGGTCGGCATGGTCAAGTCGGTAAAGCTTATGGTTGCTAAACCGAAAAGTCTCGAGTTCGAACCCTCGGGCAGATGAGGCTCGTTAGCTGGGGACAGCCACTCTTCTAGTAGAGACAACTCCAAAATCAAACAACTTGTAGTTTGTTCTTGGTTGGACAAAGGCTATGGAAGCAAATCCAAAAAGAAAAGCAGGCTGAAATCGGAGTCAATGGCCTCAATGGCGCATAACCAGTTGACACGTAATCCTTAATTGTGATGGAAGCATGGTCGTGTCGGCAAAGCTCATGGTTGAAAAATTAAAAAAAAGTCTCGAGTTCAAACCTTCTGGCAGATAAGGCTCGATCCCTCCCAACACTAAAATTAAGAACGAAGAAGAAGAAGATTCTCAGCATTTAAGATGTTTTAACTGTGGAAATATGGACATCTTTTCTTTCTTATAAAGGGGGAGGGGGGAATAGTTTAGTGCAACTAAAATTGATTTTTTTATTTACATACTTTAATTTGTTGATAGTGTGGTGAAAATTGTAGCCCCCAAGCAAGCAGCTCTGAAAGAAGCAGAGGGGGAGCTCAAAGCTGCCATGACTTCCTTAGAAAAGAAGAGAGCTTCACTGCGAGAGGTTCAAGGCAAACTGCAGGTGAGTTATCCCCCCACCCCGACCCCACCCGGTCATTTGAAGATAGGGATAGGTTTCAGATAAGTTGGGGGCTAGGGTTGAAGAAAGGGTTAAGGGTAGGGTGGGAATTAAAGAATAGCCCTGGATATTGAGATGGGTGCTGATAGGGACTGATATAGGGAAAGAGAGCTGGATATGGAGAGGCATAGGTTTAATTTTGATATGTATTGACACAAGGGGGTATTTATCCAGGGGTAATTTTCTCTGGAGGGTGGGGGTAATGTCCTAGACCTTAGTTACTTGTTCGGAGGTTCAAGTCAAGCCTGAGCTTGGTGCTTTACACAAGACCTGTCTTTGTTTCTTTTTAATTTTTTATGTCCCATTTTATTCTTTTTAGTTTATACTTCTGTTTAGTTTTTATGTAGCATTTAATAGGACAGAAATTAGAATTCCAATAATACAAAATCAAATGAGTTTTTTTTTAAATTTTGGACCATAATTTTGTGTGCAGAAACTTGAAGACACACTAGAGAACAACAAACAAAAAAAAGCTGACCTTGAGAACCAAGTGGATTTGTGCCAGAAAAAGCTAGAGAGAGCCTCACAGTTGATTGGTGGCCTTGGAGGGGAGAAATCCAGGTACAAGATCTTTAGTTGTCAGTGCTCTTCTAGCATACCCACATAGCTCTATCTTTAGCTTTTTTGTTACTAAAACTGGACATTCAGTGATGACTTTTAAAATTTTGATTTACACCTTTGTTTTAGAAATAAATACTATACAATGTTATAATAGTAAATAAAACATGAAGTAAAAGTGTAGGTGATGTTGATTTAAAACAATTGTGTGAATGCTTTTTTGATCAGATCAGTCAGACTTAATAAACATTGTATAAAAATTTGGCCATTAAAGTTTACCATGATTGTTTGAATATAAGTTTGGCCTTTCAAGTTAACTTTATTGTTTAAATATATAGGTGGGAAAATGCTGCCAAAAGTCTGAGTGAAACCTACAGCAATTTAACAGGAGATGTCCTAGTATCATCTGGAATTGTTGCTTATCTTGGGGCTTTCACTTCAGCATTTAGATTTGTGAGTTGTTTTCCTCTTAGCTTACAAAATATGTTCATGAAAAGTTAATAATAATGCTACATGAATTAATACCATGAAAACTTTAATATATCTTTTCTTAAATTTTAAAATAATACAACTGTTTATATTTTGATTTACATAAAACAAATTAAATAATTATTTGCTGGATTATTTTGTAAGTAATTTGATGGGCTTGCACAATTGTTTTTAATAACATGAGGTGCCAGTATAGTTTTGTAATATCGTGAATTGTTAATAGTTTTCTAATAATATGAGATGCTAGTATAGTTTTGTAATATCATGAGATGTTAATAGTTTTCTAATAATATGAGCTGCCAGTATAGTTTTGTAATATCATGAGATGTTAATAGTTTTCTAATAATATGAGCTGCCAGTATAGTTTTGTAATATCATGAGATGTTAATAGTTTTCTAATAATATGAGCTGCCAGTATAGTTTAGTAATATCATGAGATGTTAATAGTTTTCTAATAATATGAGCTGCTAGTATAGTTTAGTAATATCATGAGATGTTAATAGTTTTCTAATAATATGAGATGCCAGTATAGTTTTGTAATATCATGAGATGTTAATAGTTTTCTAATAATATGAGCTGCCAGTATAGTTTTGTAATATCATGAGATGTTAATAGTTTTCTAATAATATGAGCTGCCAGTATAGTTTAGTAATATCATGAGATGTTAATAGTTTTCTAATAATATGAGCTGCCAGTATAGTTTTGTAATATCATGAGATGTTAATAGTTTTCTAATAATATGAGCTGCCAGTATAGTTTAGTAATATCATGAGATGTTAATAGTTTTCTAATAATATGAGCTGCCAGTATAGTTTTGTAATATCATGAGATGTTAATAGTTTTCTAATAATATGAGCTGCCAGTATAGTTTTGTAATATCATGAGATGTTAATAGTTTTCTAATAATATGAGATGCCAGTATAGTTTTGTAATATCATGAGATGTTAATAGTTTTCTAATAATATGAGCTGCCAGTATAGTTTTGTAATATCATGAGATGTTAATAGTTTTCTAATAATATGAGCTGCCAGTATAGTTTTGTAATATCATGAGATGTTAATAGTTTTCTAATAATATGAGCTGCCAGTATAGTTTAGTAATATCATGAGATGTTAATAGTTTTCTAATAATATGAGCTGCCAGTATAGTTTTGTAATATCATGAGATGTTAATAGTTTTCTAATAATATGAGCTGCCAGTATAGTTTTGTAATATCATGAGATGTTAATAGTTTTCTAATAATATGAGCTGCCAGTATAGTTTAGTAATATCATGAGATGTTAATAGTTTTCTAATAATATGAGCTGCCAGTATAGTTTTGTAATATCATGAGATGTTAATAGTTTTCTAATAATATGAGCTGCCAGTATAGTTTTGTAATATCATGAAATGTTAATAGTTTTCTATTAATATGAGGTTCTAGTACAGTTTATTAATAAAAATCAAAACCTGACTAGGAAGAGTCGATGGCCTGGCTGAGAGATGTGCGCAAAATGCGTATCCGATGCTCCGAGGATTTCTCACTGATTAACACTCTGGGAGACCAAGTGTTGATAAGATCCTGGAACATTGCTGGCCTACCTACCGACAGTTTCTCTTTAGAAAATGGTATCATTATCAGGTATGTGCACATCATTATTTAATATGTTCATATCATTATCAGGTATGTGCACATCATTATATAATATGTTCATATCATTATCAGGTATGTGCACATCATTATATAATATGTTCATATCATTATTAGTTGCTTGTCATTACAAGATAAGTCCATTTCATAAGATAAGTCCATAATCTTATAATGTAAAAAAAATTACTACAATTTTTGTATAAAATTTCAGTCAGATGGGTGTGTAATTTGTTAACCCATGCAACATAACATGTATCTGTCTTGTCTTACAATGAGAAATTCATGTAAAATAAATCTTGAAACAGCAACTCAAATCGTTGGCCACTGATGATTGACCCTCAAGGTCAAGCCAACAAGTGGATCAAGAACATGGAAAAACAAAACAACCTCCACGTGGTCAAGTTCACTGACCGTGACTTTGTGCGCAACTTGGAGAACTGCATTCAGTTTGGAACACCGGTAAGTGGACAGACTAGGGTTAAAACAGATTTACCAAACTGTAATGTTTACATTTTTTTCTGTTTCTGTTCTCTGTCACACAGGTGAGGTTTGACCAACAGTAGGATGCTTTATGTTATAATAAAAAAAACCTTTTCAAACCTGACAGTCCATTGAGCAAATGAAGTAGAGTTCACCTGTTCCTGTGACTTTGGGATATGAAGGGATAGTGTGGTAAACACTATGCCCAGACACCTTTGTTTTCCTAACATGAGTTAGGTACCCATCAGAGCTGGGTAGACTCAGGGACATTCTACTGAATTGAGCCCGGATTCAAACTCGAGACTCCGAGCTACCAGTCTGTAGTCTTATTGTTTTATAAGTATCAAAGAAAAAACAAAGTCTTAGTTTGATAGTGTTGTTAGTTTAAAAAGATTTTTTGATACCAGTTCTGTCAGAACATTAAGCAGAATTTTATCAGGGAAGAATTTTCTATTGTATGTTTTCTTTTTTTTTCACACGAGGTATTAACCACAGACATTCTTATTTTTAGTTCTGTACCCTTCCTTAAAAGCTAATTGTTTTGTTTTTTATAGATCCCATTAGAAAACACCCAAACCAGTTTGGATTTAAGACAAAAAAATGTTTGTTAAATGTTTCAAACAAAAATAATTAGCTTTACTTCTGCGATGTCCAAGAAATGTAGTTTGTTGCAGGTTCTGCTGGAGAATGTGCAGGAAGAGTTAGATCCCATGCTGGAGCCACTCCTGCTGAAGCAGGTGTTCAAGCAAGGTGGCGCCATGTGCATCAAGCTGGGAGACTCCACCATTGAGTACTCCTTTGATTTCAAGTTCTACATCACAACCAGCTTGAGGAATCCTCACTACTTACCAGAGGTGGCTGTCAAGGTAAGGGCTAGTTTTCATGTTTACCTGTGGTTGCAGTGTAACAACAAATTTTGTTATGAAATAGTTTCATAGTTTTGAATATTAGAATTTGTGTCAGACCACATGTATTTATAAAATTATATATTAATGGAATGGTGTCCACTCGTGGTATACATGATGTTACTATTTTTATAATTGCAATGTTTCCACCATAAATAATGTTGGTATGGTGTCACCCCATATATCGGGATGATGTCACCACATATATTGGGATGGTGTCACCACATATATTGGGATGGCGTCACCACATATATTGGGATGGTGTCACCACATATATTGGGATGGCGTCACCACATATATTGGGATGGTGTCACCACATATATTGGGATGGTGTCATCACATATATTGTGAAGATGGCATCCCCTCATGTATTGATGGGATGGCATCACCACAATCCCATTACTGGTGTTGTCCAGGTGACCTTGTTGAACTTTATGATAACACCTGAGGGCCTACAGGACCAGCTGCTGGGTATTGTAGTGGCCAAAGAGAGGCCAGAGCTGGAGGAAGAAAAAAGCATGCTGATCATTCAAGGTGCTTCAAACAAAAAGTAAGGCTGCAGCGTTTCATCTTGTAAGTGGTGATCATTGCCCAATTGAAATTTAAAAATAAAAAAAGAGTCAAAATCACATTCTTAAAATGTTTGTGGTGTTTTATAATTCTGTAAATTTTTTAATTTTGTAATTTTATGCAGCTTATATGCTATTTTATTAAACTGACTTAATTTTTTTTTAAATTTAAATTATTTCTCTGCATTTTTTTTAAATTTTTAACAATACAAGTTAGAGAGTAGTAATTTAAAAAAAAATAATTAAACAGAAAGATGATTAACCTTTCAGACAACTGAAGGAAATTGAGGACAAGATCCTTGAGGTACTGTCTACTTCTGAAGGCAACATTCTAGAAGATGAGACGGCCATAAAAATTCTTTCCTCATCCAAGACATTATCCAATGAGATTTCTGAGAAACAGGTTCAGTACTTTAGAACTATGTATTTGTATAATGTATGAAATGTATGCAGTATGTCTATACATGTACATATATATTTATAAATATATCTATATTAATGTAAGTTTCTGTACAAATATATTTTAATACATTTTTTAACATAATTAAAATATTCCTAAATTAATTACATGGATATTTAAATGAAATTAGTCTTAAACTAATTTTAAAAATTTATTGTTTGTCTTGTGAGATGTAAATTTTAAAGGATTTAAAAACATATTTTCACATTTTCCCTTTTAACAAGGCTTTTGCTGAGGAGACAGAGTTAAAAATTGACGAGGCACGTATGGGCTACACCCCCATTGCCATACACTGTACGGTGCTTTTCTTCTCCATCGCTGACCTGGCCAACATTGACCCCATGTACCAGTACTCTCTCACCTGGTTCATCAACCTGTTCAACATCAGCATCGAGAACGCTGACAGGTCCGATGTACTGGAGGAGAGGCTGCAGAACCTGCACAATCACTTCACATACCTGCTCTATTGTAACGTGTGTAGGAGCCTGTTTGAAAAGGACAAGGTATGTCAGGGGTAACTGCTGGACAAGGTATGTCAGGGGTTACTGCTGGACAAGGTATGTCAGGGGTAACTGCTGGACAAGGTATGTCAGGGTTACTGGAGGATGTCAGGGGTTACTGGAGGACAAGGTATGTCAGGGGTTACTGTAAGACAAGGTATGTCAGGGGTTACTGGAGGATGTTAGAGGTTACTGTGGGACAAGGTATGTCAGGGGTTACTGTATGACAAGGTATGTCGGGGGTTACTGTATGACAATGTATGTCAGGGGTTACTGAAAGATGTCAGTGGTTACTTTAGGACAAGGTATGTCAGGGGTTACTGTTGGACAATGTATGTCAGGGGTTACTGCTGGACAAGGTATGTCAGGGGTTACTGTATGACAAGGTATGTCAGGTGTTACTGTTGGACAATGTATGTCAGGGGTTACTGAAGGATGTCAGTGATTACTTTAGGACAAGGTATGTCAGGGGTTACTGTTGGACAATGTATGTCAGGGGTTACTGAAGGATGTCAGTGGTTACTTTAGGACAAGGTATGTCAGGGGTTACTGTTGGACAATGTATGTCAGGGGTTACTGAAGGATGTCAGTGGTTACTTTAGGACAAGGTATGTCAGGGGTTACTGCTGGACAAGGTATGTCAGGGGTTACTGAAGGATGTCAGTGGTTACTTTAGGACAAGGTATGTCAGGGGTTACTGTTGGACAATGTATGTCAGGGGTTACTGAAGGATGTCAGTGGTTACTTTAGGACAAGGTATGTCAGGGGTTACTGCTGGACAAGGTATGTCAGGGGTTACTGTATGACAAGGTATGTCAGGTGTTACTGTTGGACAAGGTATGTCAGGTGTTACTGTTGGACAATGTATGTCAGGGGTTACTGAAGGATGTCAGTGGTTACTTTAGGACAAGGTATGTCAGGGGTTACTGTTGGACAATGTATGTCAGGGGTTACTGAAGGATGTCAGTGGTTACTTTAGGACAAGGTATGTCAGGGGTTACTGTTGGACAATGTATGTCAGGGGTTACTGAAGGATGTCAGTGGTTACTTTAGGACAAGGTATGTCAGGGGTTACTGCTGGACAAGGTATGTCAGGGGTTACTGAAGGATGTCAGTGGTTACTTTAGGACAAGGTATGTCAGGGGTTACTGTTGGACAATGTATGTCAGGGGTTACTGAAGGATGTCAGTGGTTACTTTAGGACAAGGTATGTCAGGGGTTACTGCTGGACAAGGTATGTCAGGGGTTACTGTATGACAAGGTATGTCAGGTGTTACTGTTGGACAAGGTATGTCAGGTGTTACTGTTGGACAATGTATGTCAGGGTTACTGAAGGATGTCAGTGGTTACTTTAGGACAAGGTATGTCAGGGGTTACTGCTGGACAAGGTATGTCAGGGGTTACTGAAGGATGTCAGTGGTTACTTTAGGACAAGGTATGTCAGGGGTTACTGTTGGACAATGTATGTCAGGGGTTACTGAAGGATGTCAGTGGTTACTTTAGGACAAGGTATGTCAGGGGTTACTGCTGGACAAGGTATGTCAGGGGTTACTGAAGGATGTCAGTGGTTACTTTAGGACAAGGTATGTCAGGGGTTACTGTTGGACAATGTATGTCAGGGGTTACTGAAGGATGTCAGTGGTTACTTTAGGACAAGGTATGTCAGGGGTTACTGCTGGACAAGGTATGTCAGGGGTTACTGCTGGACAAGGTATGTCAGGGGTTACTGGAGGATGTCAGTGGTTACTTTAGGACAAGGTATGTCAGGGGTTACTGTTGGACAAGGTATGTCAGGGGTTACTGAAGGATGTCAGTGGTTACTTTAGGACAAGGTATGTCAGGGGTTACTGCTGGACAAGGTATGTCAGGGGTTACTGAAGGATGTCAGTGGTTACTTTAGGACAAGGTATGTCAGGGGTTACTGCTGGACAAGGTATGTCAGGGGTTACTGCTGGACAAGGTATGTCAGGGGTTACTGCTGGACAAGGTATGTCAGGGGTTACTGCTGGACAAGGTATGTCAGGGGTTACTGTATGACAAGGTATGTCAGGTGTTACTGCTGGACAAGGTATGTCCTGCACAATCACTTCACGTACCTGCTCTATTGTAATGTGTGTAGGAGCCTGTTTGAAAAGGACAAGGTATGTCAGGGGTTACTGTATGACAAGGTATGTCAGGGGTTACTGTATGACAAGGTATGTCAGGGGTTACTGCAGGACAAGGTATGTCAGGGGTTACTGAAGGATGTCAGTGGTTACTTTAGGACAAGGTATGTCAGGGGTTACTGCTGGACAAGGTATGTCAGGGGTTACTGAAGGATGTCAGTGGTTACTTTAGGACAAGGTATGTCAGGGGTTACTGCTGGACAAGGTATGTCAGGGGTTACTGCTGGACAAGGTATGTCAGGGGTTACTGCTGGACAAGGTATGTCAGGGGTTACTGCTGGACAAGGTATGTCAGGGGTTACTGTATGACAAGGTATGTCAGGTGTTACTGCTGGACAAGGTATGTCCTGCACAATCACTTCACGTACCTGCTCTATTGTAATGTGTGTAGGAGCCTGTTTGAAAAGGACAAGGTATGTCAGGGGTTACTGTATGACAAGGTATGCCAGGGGTTACTGTATGACAAGGTATGTCAGGGGTTACTGCAGGACAAGGTATGTCAGGGGTTACTGTATGACAAGGTATGTCAGGGTTTACTGTAGGACAAGGTATGTCCTGCACAATCACTTCACGTACCTGCTCTATTGTAATGTGTGTAGGAGCCTGTTTGAAAAGGACAAGGTATGTCAGGGGTTATTGAAGGACAAGGCATGTCAGGGGTTACTGGAGAATGTCAGGGGTTACTGTTGGACAAGATATGTCAGGGGTTACTGGAGACTAAAGTATGTCAGGGTCAAAATTAGCATACTGCTCTTTTGTCAAAGTCATTTGGTGTGCTAATCATAGAATTTACTTTATCCTTTGTTTTCTAAATGCAACCATTTATAAAAAATTACAATGTATTGAGATCATTCATGTTTTTTTTTCTCCAGCTTTTGTTTTCTTTTCTGCTGTGTGTGAACATTTTGAAACACAACAAAGAAATTATTGAATCAGAGTGGCGGTTCTTCCTAACTGGGGGCGTGGGCCTGGATAACCCAGTGAAAAAACCAGCAGAGTGGCTTCCCCAGCGCTCCTGGGATGAGCTGTGCCGTGTTGATGAGATGGAACCCTTTAAAGGCATAGCTGATGCTTTTGCCAAGGAGGCCAATGACTGGAGAACCATCTATGATAGTTTGGTATTAAAACTTTATTTTTAACTTCTATATTCTTTCTTCTAGCTGAGCTTAATTGTTTGGTATTAATATTTTAAAAAAAAATTATTATTTAATCGCTTATATTTTTGGTGATTTATATTTCAAATTTGAATTTTTAAAATAAATTTATCTAAATTTTATTTTTTTAATTTGAAAAAAAAAACATTATTTGACTCAATATTTAATTTTACATAAATTTAGTATGTTGTAAAATGGAGTTATTAGTTAAAATACAAATGTTCTGAGTAAGATATTTTAAGATGTTGATTGATATGCTATCGGAAATGTGAAAAAGCTCTTTTAAGTAGACAGTATAATGTGTGTTTTCTAGGAACCCCATAAGGAGCAAATGCCCAGTGCCTGGCAAAAATTAAATTCATTCCAAAAAATGCTGATATTGAGAATTTTCAGATTTGACAAGGTGAGAAATTTTTATAAATATTTACATTTTATATCACAGGAGCATTCTTTAATTTAATTTTTTTCATACAATGTAACCTACATCTGTATCCCCAAAGTCCTGCTCTATTAGTACTCTGACACAAGAAGCATTTATTGGCAGTGCTCCATAAAGTGATTGTTTACTAAATAATTTAAAAGACAGTATCTTGTTTGTTTTTTACTGTGACATGGTTTATTAATGAATCTTTATGTGTAAGATTGATTTTTAAATTATTGCTACTATTTGTGTACAGTTTTTAATGTATTTATAGTTTCAAAGAATGCCCCAATCAGCAAACAGCCCAAAATGTTTCTCTGATCCAGGTTATACCTGCAGTGCAGGACTTCGTCACAGAGAAACTGGGAAAGGTTTTTGTCGAGCCCCCACCGTTTGATCTGCCGAAGTCGTTTGCTGACAGCAACTGCACGACGCCGCTGTTGTTTGTGCTGTCTCCAGGCTCAGACCCCATGGCGGCTCTACTCAAGTTTGCTGACGACAATGTGAGAACTTTGAACTGAACATTTTATTATTTGTGCATTACACAAGTACTGTTGTGTATTCAACACATTTTAACTTCTAACTCTATTGGTGAGGTGTATCAGATCTATTTTTTTGCTAGTGTTACTACCCTAATCCTAACATAAAAATGTTACCTGCAGGTGGAAAAGCATATTATTTCACTGTTTACGCATTCTCACATGACTATATTTTTCAGGTAGTATTTTGAGACAAATTTTTACTGTTTTTTTTTACTTCTTTGGATCAGAACTTTTTTTTTGCATTATCTTAACCCTGGCAATGGAGACAGTGTGGCCTATCGGTAAAGAGCTGGACTGCTAACCCAAAAGTTTTGAGTTCAAATCAGGGTTTAAGTCAGTAGACAGTCCCTGAGTCTACCCAACTCTGATGGGTTCCTAACTCGCATTAGGGAAAGTAAAGGCATAATGCTGACCACACTATCCCTTCATATGCCGAGGTCCCTGAAACAGATGAACTCTACTTCATCTGCCCCATGTGTCTTGGGCACGAACAGGAAAAGATGATAGACCCTGTTTGCAATCCTGTCCCCCTAACCTACTTTTTTGATGCCCTTTGAATAACTCATAGTTAAACATCACAACGGCTAATATGTTGCAAGTATGGTGAGTAGATCTGTAGCAAATTATTGATTTATTACCAAAGTTGATGTTGGCCACTTGTTCACTGTTGTAGCTGTGTGCTGTCTCTTGTAAGTGGTCGCCATGTTGCCTTTCAGAACATGGGTGGTGAAAAGTTTGACTCCCTGTCCCTGGGTCAAGGTCAAGGTCCTATAGCTATAAAAATGATTGACAAGGCTTGTAAAGACGGGCTGTGGGTTGTCCTGCAGAACTGTCATCTGGCTGCCTCATGGATGCCCACACTAGAGAAAATCACTGCAGTAAGAAAGTGCTTGCTATTGATTTCACAGTAGTTGTAAAAAATGTTTCACATGGCACTGGCTGAGTTTGGCAGTTTAAAAATATGGGATGAGTAAAACAAATATTAGGGAACAAAATATTTAAATTTTTTAACTTTCTAAAAAAAAATCAAATTTATTTCCTTTATTTTATTTTCTCTTAGTTTCATTTACAAGGTTGAGAATTAACATTTTTAAAACCAGCTGTGTCTTGATGGGAGACTCATTCCTTAAGCTTAATCCCATTTCTGATGTTCATTCCTTAAGCTTAATCTCCTTGCTGATTTCAATTCTTTAAGCTTAATCTCCTTGCTGATTTCAATTCTTTAAGCTTAATCTCCTTGCTGATTTCAATTCTTTAAGCTTAATCTCCTTGCTGATTTCAATTCTTTAAGCATATTCTCCTTGCTGATTTCAATTCTTTAAGCTTAATCTCCTTGCTGATTTCAATTCTTTAAGCTTAATCTCCTTGCTGATTTCAATTCTTTAAGCATATTCTCCTTGCTGATTTCAATTCTTTAAGCTTAATCTCCTTGCTGATGTCCCCAGGAATTTTCAGAAGACCAGACCCACCCAGAGTTCCGCCTGTGGCTGACCTCGTACCCATCCAGTGTTTTCCCAGTGACCATCTTACAAAATGGTGTCAAGATGACCAACGAAGCACCAAAGGGATTACGTTTCAACATTATAAAATCTTACAAATCCGACCCAATCTCAGATCCTGAATTCTTTAATGGATGCCAACAAAATGTAAGCACCAAAGGGATTACGTTTCAACATTATAAAATCTTATAAATCTGACCCAATCTCAGATCCTGAATTCTTTAATGGATGCCAACAAACTGTAAGCCAATTATAAAAAAATTCTTAGACAGTCCCTATAATTTGTGCATTCTAGCATATTAACTACTGATAAAGCACCAAATGGATTACGTTTCAACATTATAAAATCTTACAAATCCAACCCAAATCCTGAATTTTGTAATGGATGTCAACAAACTGTAGGTCAATTAAAAATAATTTGTGCATTTTAACATATTAACTATTGCCTAATATTTTAACTAACTTTACATTTTTAAAAATTGAAGATAGTAAAGTTTACATGAGGCTTTATTCTTTAGTAATAAGAATGAGGTTGAGCGTTGGAGTACACAATTTCTAATGTAAAAGTGTCTAGTTCAGTTCACTTGCTGTAGTGCAACCATCTCCACTGAGTACACCCAGCTCTGATGGGTCTGACTTAAGTCAGGGAAAATAAAGGTTCAAAATCCTGAATACATATCCTTTCATACAGTAAAATCATAAACAGATTAACTCTACTTTCTCTGCCTCGGATTATCTGTTCTGTACAGAGTGCTTGCTGTATAACTAAGAAAATGCAATGAATATTTCAATAACTTTAATCTGTAAGCCGTTTCTTCCACCTTCAGGAAATTTTCAAGAAGATGCTCTATGCCCTGTGTTTCTTCCACGCCCTGGTCCAAGAGAGGAAGAAGTTTGGTCCCCTGGGCTGGAACATACCATACGAGTACAACGACACAGATCTGCGCATCAGTGTCCTGCAGCTGCACATGTTTTTAAACCAGTACGAGGTGGGTCTAGCAACAATTGGGGTATGAGGTGGGTCTAGCAACAATTGGGGTATGAGGTGGGTCTAGCAACAATTGGGGTATGAGGTGGGTCTAGCAACAATTGGGGTATGAGGTGGGTCTAGCAACAATTGGGGTATGAAGTGGGTCTAGCAACAATTGGGGTATGAGGTGGGTCTTGCAACAATTGGGGTATGAGGTGAGTGGCTAAAGTTAGTTTTATCCAAGTCCTAGCAACAATTGGGGTATGAGGTGAGTGGCAAAACTTTTATCCAGCAACTTGTGTTTATGAAGTATTTGATCTGTTCTTGTCTGTTTTATGGGACGATGTGGTCAGATGGTAGTGATTATGACTACCAACCTGAAAGTCTTGTGGTGAGATATTGGGCTCAAGTCCATAGGACATCCCTGAGTCCACCCAGATCTGATGGTTACCTGACTCACATTATGGTAACTAAAGCTGGCCACACTATTCCAAAATAGTTGAAACAGATGAACTTCATTTGCTCCATGTGTCTTGGTCACAAAGAGATGATGTCTATTTTACAAATTCTTAAATTGATTTCATAATTATGTGTATGCATGTTTCTAAACAATTTAAAATGTTTTAGTTTGCTTGTTTAGTCTTTTTGTTGTTGCTCAATAAGTGACAGACCCATTTTTTATCTAACTTCCCTGCAGTATTTTGCTTAACCAAATGAAAACTATGTTTATGTTTTAAAATAAAGGGAAGTAATTCTCTCCTCAGGAAGTTCAATTTGAAGCCTTACGTTACCTGACTGGAGAATGTAACTATGGAGGTCGTGTGACGGACGGCTGGGACAGGCGCACACTGAACACAATTCTATTTAAATTCTACTGCCCTGAGCTCCTGGAGGCTGAGGAGTACTACTTTGACCCCCACAAGAGGTACTCACTCCCACCAGATGGCGATGTGAGTAGCAGTACTTTGATTTGTTGCTTTGTTTATGGTTGGCTAACATTTTAGGCTGTTACACAAGTGGACACCTGACTTGAAATAGCGAAAGTAAAGGCAGTGGTGCATTATGTTGATCACTTTATGCAGAGGTCACAGAAACAGGTGAACTCTACTTCATTTGTCCCATGAACCACTGTGTTTAAAAGGGACTTAACTTGAACTGTAGACCTGTTCACCTTTCAGTTGCTACCCCCACCCAGTTTGTCCCACTAACATGTCACCTGTCCACCTTTCAGTATGAGAGTTACCTGACATTTACCCAGTCCACTAACATGTCACCTGTCTACCTTTCAGTATGAGAGTTACTTGACATTTACCTAGTCCACTAACATGTTACCTGTCTACCTGTCCACCTTTCAGTATGAGAGTTACCTGACATTTACCCAGTCCACTAACATGTTACCTGTCTACCTTTCAGTATGAGAGTTACCTGACATTTACCCAGTCCACTAACATGTCACCTGTCTACCTTTCAGTATGAGAGTTACTTGACATTTACCCAGTCCACTAACATGTTACCTGTCTACCTTTCAGTATGAGAGTTACCTGACATTTACCCAGTCCACTAACATGTTACCTGTCCACCTTTCAGTATGAGAGTTACCTGACATTTACCCAGTCCACTAACATGTTACCTGTCTACCTTTCAGTATGAGAGTTACCTGACATTTACCCAGTCCACTAACATGTCACCTGTCTACCTTTCAGTATGAGAGTTACTTGACATTTACCCAGTCCACTAACATGTTACCTGTCTACCTTTCAGTATGAGAGTTACCTGACATTTACCCAGTCCACTAACATGTTACCTGTCCACCTTTCAGTATGAGAGTTACCTGACATTTACCCAGTCCACTAACATGTTACCTGTCTACCTTTCAGTATGAGAGTTACCTGACATTTACCCAGTCCACTAACATGTTACCTGTCTACCTTTCAGTATGAGAGTTACCTGATTTTTACCCAGTCAACTAACATGTTACCTGTCTACCTTTCAGTATGAGAGTTACCTGACATTTACCCAGTCCACTAACATGTTACCTGTCTACCTTTCAGTATGAAAGTTACCTGACATTCACCCAGACCCTCCCACTAACATGTCACCTGTCTACCTTTCAGTATGAGAGTTACCTGACATTTACCCAGACCCTCCCACTAACACAGTACCTGTCTACCTTTCAGTATGAGAGTTACCTGACATTTACCCAGTCCCTCCCACTAACATGTCACCTGTCTACCTTTCAGTATGAGAGTTACCTGACATTTACCTAGTCCACTAACATGTCACCTGTCTACCTTTCAGTATGAGAGTTACCTGACATTTACCTAGTCCACTAACATGTCACCTGTCTACCTTTCAGTATGAGAGTTACTTGACATTTACCTAGTCCACTAACATGTCACCTGTCCACCTTTCAGTATGAGAGTTACCTGACATTTACCCAGTCCACTAACATGTCACCTGTCTACCTTTCAGTATGAGAGTTACCTGACATTTACCCAGTCCACTAACATGTTACCTGTCTACCTTTCAGTATGAGAGTTACCTGACATTTACCCAGTCCACTAACATGTCACCTGTCCACCTTTCAGTATGAGAGTTACCTGACATTTACCCAGTCCACTAACATGTTACCTGTCCACCTTTCAGTATGAGAGTTACCTGACATTTACCCAGTCCACTTACATGTCACCTGTCTACCTTTCAGTATGAGAGTTACCTGACATTTACCCAGTCCACTAACATGTCACCTGTCTACCTGTCCACCTTTCAGTATGAGAGTTACCTGACATTTACCCAGTCCACTAACATGTTACCTGTCTACCTTTCAGTATGAGAGTTACCTGACATTTACCCAGTCCCTCCCACTAACATGTTACCTGTCTACCTTTCAGTATGAGAGTTACCTGACATTTACCCAGTCCCTCCCACTAACATGTTACCTGTCTACCTTTCAGTATGAGAGTTACCTGACATTTACCCAGTCCACTAAAATGTTACCTGTCTACCTTTCAGTATGAGAGTTACCTGACATTTACCCAGACCCTCCCACTAACATGTTACCTGTCTACCTTTCAGTAAGAGAGTTACCTGACATTTACCCAGTCCACTAACATGTTACCTGTCCACCTTTCAGTATGAGAGTTACCTGACATTTACCCAGTCCACTAACATGTCACCTGTCCACCTTTCAGTATGAGAGTTACCTGACATTTACCCAGTCCACTAACATGTCACCTGTCTACCTTTCAGTATGAGAGTTACCTGACATTTACCCAGTCCACTAACATGTTACCTGTCTACCTTTCAGTATGAGAGTTACCTGACATTTACCCAGTCCACTAACATGTTACCTGTCCACCTTTCAGTATGAGAGTTACCTGACATTTACCCAGTCGACTAACATGTTACCTGTCTACCTTTCAGTATGAGAGTTACCTGACATTTACCCAGACCCTCCCACTAACATGTCACCTGTCTACCTTTCAGTATGAGAGTTACCTGACATTTACCCAGTCCACTAACATGTTACCTGTCTACCTTTCAGTATGAGAGTTACCTTACATTTACCCAGTCCACTAACATGTTACCTGTCTACCTTTCAGTATGAGAGTTACCTGACATTAACCCAGTCCACTAACATGTTACCTGTCTACCTTTCAGTATGAGAGTTACCTGACATTTACCCAGTCCACTAACATGTTACCTGTCTACCTTTCAGTATGAGAGTTACCTGACATTTACCCAGTCCACTAACATGTCACCTGTCTACCTTTCAGTATGAGAGTTACCTGACATTTACCCAGTCCACTAACATGTTACCTGTGTACCTTTCAGTATGAGAGTTACCTGACATTTACCCAGTCCACTAACATGTTACCTGTCTACCTTTCAGTATGAGAGTTACCTGACATTTACCCAGTCCACTAACATGTCACCTGTCTACCTTTCAGTATGAGAGTTACCTGACATTTACCCAGTCCACTAACATGTTACCTGTCTACCTTTCAGTATGAGAGTTACCTGACATTTACCCAGTCCACTAACATGTTACCTGTCTACCTTTCAGTATGAGAGTTACCTGACATTTACCCAGTCCACTAACATGTCACCTGTCTACCTTTCAGTATGAGAGTTACCTGACATTTACCCAGTCCACTAACATGTTACCTGTGTACCTTTCAGTATGAGAGTTACCTGACATTTACCCAGTCCACTAACATGTTACCTGTCTACCTTTCAGTATGAGAGTTACCTGACATTTACCCAGTCCACTAACATGTCACCTGTCTACCTTTCAGTATGAGAGTTACCTGACATTTACCCAGTCCACTAACATGTTACCTGTCTACCTTTCAGTATGAGAGTTACCTGACATTTACCTAGTCCACTAACATGTCACCTGTCTACCTGTCCACCTTTCAGTATGAGAGTTACCTGACATTTACCCAGTCCACTAACATGTTACCTGTCCACCTTTCAGTATGAGAGTTACCTGACATTTACCCAGTCCCTCCCTTTAAAATGTTACCTGTCTACCTTTCAGTATGAGAGTTACCTGACATTCACCCAGACCCTCCCTCTGATTGCCTCACCTGAAGTGTTTGGCATGCATCCCAATGCTGAGATAACCAAAGACCAAGCTGAGACACAGCTGTTGTTTGACAACATCCTGCTGACAGTGGTAGGTACTCATGTCATTTGACCTGTTGACGGTACCTGTGTCATTTGATTTGATGACAGTAGATGTGTTATTTGATGTGTTGAAAATACTCATGTCATTTGACATGTTGACAGTACTCATGTCATTTGATATGGTGATGGTACTCATGTCATATGACTTGTTGACATTACTCATGTCATTCGACATGTTGACAGTACTCATGTTATTTGGCATGTTGACAGTACACATGTCATTTGATATGTTGAAGGTACTCATGTCATATGACTTGTTGACATTACTCATGTCATTTTACCTGTTGACGGTACCTGTGTCATTTGATTTGATGACAGTAGATGTGTCATTTGATGTGTTGAAAATACTCATGTCATTTGACATGTTGACAGTACTCATGTCATTTGATATGGTGATGGTACTCATGTCATATGACTTGATGACATTACTCATGTCATTTGACATGTTGACAGTACTCATGTCATATGACTTGTTGACATTACTCATGTCATTTGACCTGTTGACGGTACCTGTGTCATTTGATTTGATGACAGTAGATGTGTCATTTGATGTGTTGAAAATACTCATGTCATTTGACATGTTGACAGTACTCATGTCATTTGATATGGTGATGGTACTCATGTCATATGACTTGTTGACATTACTCATGTCATTCGACATGTTGACAGTACTCATGTTATTTGGCATGTTGACAGTACACATGTCATTTGATATGTTGAAGGTACTCATGTCATATGACTTGTTGACATTACTCATGTCATTTTACCTGTTGACGGTACCTGTGTCATTTGATTTGATGACAGTAGATGTGTCATTTGATGTGTTGAAAATACTCATGTCATTTGACATGTTGACAGTACTCATGTAATTTGATATGGTGATGGTACTCATGTCATATGACTTGATGACATTACTCATGTCATTTGACATGTTGACAGTACTCATGTCATATGACTTGTTGACATTACTCATGTCATTTGACCTGTTGACGGTACCTGTGTCATTTGATTTGATGACAGTAGACGTGTCATTTGATGTGTTGAAAATACTCATGTCATTTGACATGTTGACAGTACTCATGTCATTTGATATGGTGATGGTACTCATGTCATATGACTTGTTGACATTACTCATGTCATTTGACATGTTGACAGTACTCATGTTATTTGGCATGTTGACAGTACACATGTCATTTGATATGTTGAAGGTACTCATGTCATATGACTTGTTGACATTACTCATGTCATTTGACATGTTGACAGTACTCATGTTATTTGGCATGTTGACAGTACACATGTCATTTGATATGTTGAAGGTACTCATGTCATATGACTTGTTGACATTACTCATGTCATATGACTTGTTGACATTACTCATGTCATTTGACATGTTGACAGTACACATGTCATTTGACGTGTTCATAGTACTCAGTAATTTGACATTTTGTTTACATTTTCTTTTTTTTTTTGGTTTTGTTTGTAGCATAGTTCCAAAATTTAATTTAAGTCATAAGATAAAGTTTTGTAGCTGAGCATGTTTTTTTTATCCCCAGGGAAAAGCAGCAAGTAAAGGAGGCAGCTCCGCGGATGAGATTGTGGACAGCGTGGCCATGGATATCATCGAGAGACTCCCAGCCAACTTTGACACAGACATCGCCCTGAGGAAGTACCCCACGTCCTACACCCAGAGCATGAACACCGTCCTCGTACAGGAGATGGTGCGCTTCAACAAACTGCTCTCACGTGTACGCAGCACTTTACTCAATATAAGGAAAGCAATAAAGGTAACTCATGGAGTAATAATTTGCTGAGAGTTGTTGGTCTTGTTTCAACATACATTTGTTGCTCAGTCTGTGAGTGTGTTTAATTTGTAGAGGTAGTTCAGACTTATTCAGGCTTGATAGTTCAGGAGTTTTTTTTTACAGAACAAATGCTAGTCCCCCAATGTTGGTAGGCCAATTATAGTCAGGTCTGTACTATTGTGTACTATAGATACACAAATAGTGCTGTTGCATATCTTTTTTATGATGCTGCTAAGTAAAAGAAAACACTATTTAATAATTTTAAAATGATAGAAGATAAGAAATATTAGCACTGTATGTTGTTCTAATTTGATCCTCTTATGTGCACATTTATGATAGACGATAACTTTTTTTGTGGTAGGGCCTACCAAAATATAATGCAAAATGTCATACAAACATTGTCATGCAGTTTTGTATTATGTATACTGGACACACTTAAAACTCTTTTATATTGTAGACTGACAGCAACTGTTTGATACCAGTTTGATTGACTGTAAACAAAACCTTGCTGTTTCTAGGGTCTAGTGGTGATGTCATCAGACCTGGAGGAAGTTGTCAGCAGTATTCTGACTGGCAGAATCCCCAACATGTTTAAGAAGGTCTCCTACCCTTCTCTAAAACCACTGGGCAGTTACATCAATGACTTCCTAGCCCGCTTGCAGGTACCATCTAAACATTATTTTTTAATCAACAAACATGATTTTAATCAACTGTTGATCACACACATGCACAATGTAAACATGTCAAGAGACTAAAACAAAATCAGAAAAATTCCATAGAATGATGACAAGCAGAAACACTTAGATTCTGCTTGATTGCTTGAAAGTTTTTTTCAATTTTAAGTGCAGTATTTTCACACAATTTGTATGTTAATAATTTCTTAAAATTAAAAATGTATTTCATGTAACTATAATGATTGTTGGATTATATTTTAGATCAGTATAGTTGACCTGCAATAAATTTTAAGTTATGGTTTAAAATTATTTTCAGTTCCTGCAAGACTGGTATGACAAGGGCCCTCCACCCACATTTTGGTTGTCAGGATTTTTTTTTACTCAAGCTTTCCTTACAGGTGCCCAACAGAACTATGCACGAAAGTAAGCCTGACTTTGTCAGTGGTTGTTTTTTTTTCCCCATTGTAGTTGGTTTTAACAAATGTAAGATTAAGAGCTAAACAGGCATGAATGTAACCTGACTTTGTAATGAGACAGTAATTCTTGTTTTTCTTTCACTGTAGGTGGTAATTTAAAAAAACCTTAAGATTATTATTATTAACTAGACCAGGTAGTTATTATACTAAACAGAATTTAGTTAGATGAGACTACTGACTGAGGTATTTAAATCACAATGAAACACTTTATAAAACACAATAGGATGATAATGAACTGTATTGAAAGCTAAGCTTTTAAAGTGATGTTTTCATCCTTATAATTTCTCATTTCTCCTCCTAAGTTCTCTGTATATCATCTGCTGCTTACTATGTAACACAATGCTTGCTATGCCTCTAACACATCTGCTTGCCTGTAGTTTCTAAAGCTTGCTTGATGATGTTGGTTAACTTGCTTTATGTACCTACCTATTGGCTGTTGACTTAATTTCTTGACTCAATGATAGTTGACAAGTAGTGTTTTATTTTCTCAGGTATACCATACCTATTGACTTGTTGACTTATGCTTTGATGACTTTAATGATAGTTGACTTGTTTTCAAGTAGTGTTTTATTTTTTCTCAGGTATACCATACCGATTGACTTGTTGACTTATGATTTTGAAGTACTGGAGGACAAGGATTACACTAAAGCACCAGAAGATGGTAATTTATTTCTTCTAAATAGCTACATCAATAATGCTGAATCTTTTATAAAAAGAACTAGTTGGAATGTCGTGGGAAAAAATATTTGGAACTGAGATGGTATATTTTATTTTGAAAAGAAGAATATAATATAATATTTAAGCTACAGGAATGTTTTTTTTTTAGTTTTAGTGTACATCATCAATAATGTTTAACTTACAATACCCTGTGCAGTGTTTAATTTTGTTTGTTTTATTTTCAGGAGTTTATGTCTATGGTTTGTTTTTGGAAGGAGCAAGGTGGGATAGAAAGAAGAAAGTACTCAATGAATCATTACCAAAAATACTTTCTGACCCTGTCCCTACTGTAAGTTATTTCTAACTACTGTTTTTGTAATCAGTAGTTATTAATTTGTATTTTAAAATATGAAATGTCACTTTTATGGCTAATTTTTAAAAGTTGTTTTTAATAAATTTGTTTTTTAATTTTTACACTTTGAAAATTGTAGTGCCAATATTTTCTTAGACAAAATTTCACGCTACGATTTTTTCCCCAGATGTGGTTAAAACCACTGAAGAAGGAAGACCTAAAGCCAGAGAATGTGTATGAATGTCCAGTGTACAAGACCACGGAGCGCAGAGGGACACTCTCCACAACTGGCCACTCAACAAATTACGTCATGGCCATGCTGTTGCCCTCAGACAAGCCCCAGGCACACTGGGTGTGCAGGGGTTTAGCTCTGATGTGCCAGCTTGACACTTAAAATTTTCTTTTTTAGTTTTCAGATTTTATGTTTTATACAGTTGAATATAATGAGAAAGCAATAAGAATCTCTAAAAATTGTGCTGTGAAATGTTTTATTTTTACATCGCCTGTATCTTTACATCTTTTATCATACAAGTTGGATAACTCCTCAAACCATCAATGAATGTAATTATTAGTGAATGTTGATTTATTAGACTAGACATACATTTATACATTGATCTAGCATATATATGTCATGATTTTTAGAGATTGATAATACATTATTTTATAACAAATGAATTGTGGTCTTTGTTTTTTTATTGCTTGTCATTGTTTCACTCATATTTAGTTATCCTAGGCCTTGCATTTAGTGGAGAAGAATGACAGAGAAATTCCTATTCAACTTCAACACACAAAGTGTAGACCTATTTCAAGATCCATTTAGAATGACATTAGTCACATGTTGATTGACTGTTGGGGAGGGTAGAGGGAAAGGAAAGGCATTTTATTATAGTAGTCTATATTACACTACTTCAGTTTTAAGAAGGTTTACATGTGAGTGCAGAACAGTACCCAAAAGAAAGTATAATATAATCTGTTATATTACACTCTTCTAACGTAAGGAGATTAATGATGTACCATAACCCTAATCAACTATCCTACGATATATGGGTTTGAATACCAACACTGTTATGCTAATTAGCAACTTCAAACAGCTGATCTGGCATGTCGTTGTAGACAGAATGAGATACACTTTGCTTTCAATAATTCTATGTGGTATTGAAATTACTTTAAGAATCTGATTATCATAAATTTTAATAAATACAAATTTTGTAATATATGTTGGATAAATGCCGTTAAGGGCTTTTTACTTCTGTTTTAAAAACTGAACAAATCTATTTGGCATAATGCTGCGAAGAATACCTGGCTAAAAATTATTGTTTATAAATGGCTACCAAGAGAATTATGGTTCTCATGGTTAAAAGTTGACGTTGCAAAATAATCCTTTGAAGTTAATCCGATCTACTCCATGTGAATGACAACAGTATGTATCTACATTACAAATAGTATTCATGTTAGATCTAATCTAGGACTTTTTGAATAGGACAATCCCTATCATTCCATTATAATCCATAGACTAGTAACGTAGTAAATAATAATAGTTAATAATACAAATAGTGTCAAATAGTAAATAGGCAAGGGCCAACACTACACTTACAGTAAGGCAGTTCACCACACAAAAAAAAACACAATAAGTAACACGCACAGGACTGAGTCGACTCTTCTTATACTTGCATTCTATTCTAAACTCTGAGTCTAATCTAGTTACTAGATCTAGTCCTAGGAGTAGGCTAGGACCCAAGGAGAAGTAGAAGATTACGATAATACTAATACCAGAAATGGTTAATTATAAAATAATTATATGTGGATCTGTAGCTGATTAAACCAAGGGGGGAGGGGGGGGGGTCTGAATTTTTATTTTTTGTGACAATAATGTGTGATAAGGGGGAGGGGAAGGTTCGTTCTGCCAAGGATACAAAGTTACAAAGGGTCGACTTGAAATATCGTCCAATTATTATTATTTATAAACTGGATTTTAGCCATTATTTTGCGTACAGCAATTTTGTTTTAAAAATCTAAATTGCAATTTTGAGGGGGGGTGGTGGGGGGGGGGGGGGGGGGGGGGTATTAGTTGAGTTGAAAATCAACATCATTATTACAAGATGGGGTCTAGCTCTTTGTGAGGATGTGTGGTGATTTGATCTGTGCGTTGGGGGGGGGGGGGGGGAATCATCCCAAAAAGTGTGTTAATTTATGAATGAATGATTAGGCCTATTTGTCTTTTACTTATTTACTAGATTTTACTAAGACCAACTATTATTTCATTATCAACTCAGAAATTGATTTAGAAAATCAAAATGGGTCTGAAGTAGAGTACACCTGTTTCTGTGTCCTCAGCATATGAAGAGATAATGTAGTCAGCACTATGCCCAGCCGCCTTTACTTTTCTTAACGTGAGTTCGGTACCCATCAGAGCTGAGTGGACTCAGGGATGGTCTAATTGACTTGAACCCAGATTCAAACTCGAGACTTACAAATTAGCAGTCTAGTTCTCTACTGCTAAGCCACTCCGTCTCTAGGCCTGCTTGTAAAACAAATTAGATCTATAAACAAGAGATGACAATAGTTAAGTAAAATAAGCTCCCCTCTAATCTATTTTATTTAAAATTAAAAAGGGGGAGGTATTTTTACAGTTTAAAAAATTCTATTTAGTTGTAAAAGAATGCATAATAAGAAATAATTTAGTAATATTTGTTCTTGGTAAACAAAAATACAATCATTTATAGATTGTATTGCATCCATGGGTATTCATGTAATTACTTTTCTGATTTTTAAGTGCACTGATCTAACTGATTAGACAAATTTAAAAAAAAAAGCTGAATCATCTATGTTATTGTTATTATTAAACCAAACTCTAAGTTCTAAAAGTTTAACGCAATTAAATTTTATTTGAAATTTCTATTTCAGATTACAGTTCCTGTCAACTAACTACTGAGAACTGTGCAATGCGTTTGACTCGGACTTTTCTCCAGAGTTTAAGTATAGATTCTAGCATGGCTTATGAACTGTATGATTTGGACGACAGCCCCAAGGCCCTCAATGCACAGGTTATTCGTGGTATTAGATTTGCATTACTGTGCTTTCTCGCCATTGTACTTGTAAGTACTTTTTATACAGTTTTACTCTTTTATGAGAATTTTTACACTTTTATCAAAATGCTTAGATTGGCTTGTATGTAAATATTATTTTCTTTCAATATGATTTTTTTTTGAATATACAAGTGCATGTGTGATATTTTAAATCTTAAAATTTAAATAAATAAGGCCTACATCTAAAATTGTTTATTTCATTATATCAGATTGGTGCGGTCAGCATTTTAGGCATAGGGATCTGGACATTAGAAGCAGAGTATGGCAACAAACAAGTGTCTGAACTAATCAATGCTCAGCTGTATAAGGTGGACTCGTACCTGATGATTATTGGTGGAAGTGCTATCATAGCCATTACCGTTGTAGGCATACTGGGAGTGTTAAAGGAGTACAGGTGTCTACTAGGACTGGTAAGTAAAGTAAAATATCACTTATATGTATGGACAATGTTGTTAGATGAGATATTTAGAAATTATACTAAAAACTATATGAAGACAACAGATTAGTTTTAGTTACTACTATATTACATTAATACATCTTAGCCTAAGAATTTTATGTTACATTACATTGCTTATTTCTTTACTTGCCAGCATTTAGGCCTTCTAGCTTTCATGTCGGTGATGCTATTTGTTGCTGGAGTTCTTGGTTATGTTCTTGTCAGTGAAGTAAGATGATGATTTTTTTCTCAGATTTTTAAAGTTTTTATGCCTTAGAATTTGACACATTATTTTTATTCACTATAAGAGTTCATTGTAAAAATACTTTATTAGAATAGTATACTATTTACTATATTTCTTTGCCCAAACTTGTTTCTATAGTATTTTGTTGCACAAAATTATTACTTTAATATTTCTTTATCCCTTGAATGTTAGTCGAGATTTAATCTTTCTATACTTTTAGGTCTTTTAAAAAAAATTATAGTGGTTATTAAAATATATTTTTGATTTAACCCTGATGAGGTCTAGCTATTCTTGATATTTAATCCATAAGCCTAATTTAAAAATATATGTTTTGTGTCAGTGTGTTATTGTATGTTTCAATGTGCGTTAGGTCAGTGTGTTGGATGTGTGTTGTTCATACCTTCCCTAATTAATGTGTTTTGTTGTATGTTCCTTTGTGCCTTATGTCAGTGTGTTACACGTTGTAAATATCTTCTCTAGCTGGAGGATAAAGTGAAAGTGAAAATGGTGAACGCTGTTTTACACAACTACGGTGTTGATGTTGTCACCAGCACCAGCAATGAGGTCATCACATCAGCCTGGGACAGAGTGCAGCGAAGTGTGAGTCAATACACTTTTGTTCTTGCTGAATTGTTTTTCTGTCTATGGGTTTTAATAGTTTATTATTAATACTTGTTAATTATATTATTTTAAAAAAATTAAATTTCTGTTTATTATTAGGGGTCTTCATTTATGACGTCCACATTTTTTGGGGGATTTTGGACACCCCCCCCCCCCCCCCCCCCCCACAAAATCCACTTTTTTTCCGTATAAAAGTCCATAAAGTCATTTTTTTTTACGGAACCCCCCCCCCCCCCCCCCCCCCCCCCGCGTGTGGACGTCATAAATGGATGACCCCTTATTTCATTTTGAATGTTGTGGTGTGGATGGGTATTGGAACACTCTGTACATAAAAAAATAAATGGTTTTTAAATTTGTTATTGCGTGTCAATGTGTTATGTGCCATATGGCCCATTGGCTCATACTATCGCCTACTTTTCTTCTTGGATTTGTTTCCAAAGACTTGTGTCCACCCAAGAACAATCTGCCTTGAAGCAGTTGTTTAATTAGGGAATTTTCTCTCTTAGCTGGGTTGCTGTCCTAAGATAACAAGCCTCCTGGGGTTCGAACTCAAGACTTTCGGAGTTAGCAACCATACTCTCTCTTGTTTAATCCCCCTTAACCCAAATTAACTTGAATGAGGTATAAAGTGTATCGTATGTATCAATATTTCAGTTTGAATGTTGTGGGGTGTATGGAGATGATTCATCAAAACCATGGAAGATTTACCAGAAGAGTGATTGGTTTGATAAAGGATTTAGTAGTAAGTTGATAACTTTGTTGTTTTTCTAAGTACATTGCTAAGCTTCTTTAGTTATTAAAAAACAATTTTTTTTATTGAATACATAAAGTAAGAACTGTTTTCAGATGGGAGTTATGTCCCTGAGAGCTGCTGTAAAGACACTGTAAACATCCAACAATGCACTGGGTTAGTTGGCTATACCTCTGTAACTCCCCCCACTGATTCTCTGCACCATAACAACTACACTCTGTTTACAAAGGTAAAGATGATTTGATATTTATACTTTATAAAGTAGGAACTACACTCTGTACCTTTGTATAATTTATATTTGTTTGGTCAGCATTATGCCAAGAATTACCAAAGTCAGGTATGCACTAGTGTTGAATGGACTTTGTGTCATCCTACATGCATGACTTCTTTTATTCTGCAATGGTTAAAGATATTTGTATTGACTTCAGGGTTGCTTTGATGCCTTAGACTCATACCTGCGTCGCACAGGAATCGTCATTGGAACAACAGCCATTGTTGTTGGCCTATTTATGGTGAGTTCAATGTTTGCACAACTTCAGAATAGAATCACCATCATCTTTTGCCATTGGTGCCCAAGTCACATGGAATAGATGAAGTAGAGTTCACCTGTTTCACTTACCTTTGGCATTCAGGGCGATAGTGTGTTCACTAGGCTTAGCCGCCTTGTTTCCATAACGTGAGTTAGGTACTCATATCAGATTTTGGGGGAAACTCAGATACATCCAAAAGTCTTAACACGAATTCAGAACTTTTATGTTTGCAGTTGTAAGCTCTACAGACTATGCTGCCCCCTCCAGAACAGAATCCTTTATCGCATTCTTTTATTTTTGATTCATTTTAGCCTAGTGTTATGTTGAAAATGTATTAAAAGCAATAGAATGCAATACAAGTTGGGTTTTTAAAAAAAAATTGGGCACAACAGAAGTTTAGATGTTTTTTCTTGTATTTCTTTCCCCAGTTAGTTGAGCTGGTTCTTTCCATCTGCCTGTACAGAACTCTTCCAGAAAAAGTTT
Organism: Physella acuta; assembly: GCF_028476545.2. Taxonomy (NCBI): domain Eukaryota; kingdom Metazoa; phylum Mollusca; class Gastropoda; family Physidae; genus Physella; species Physella acuta. The sequence continues at coordinate 145,388 of NW_026731933.1, read as the reverse complement.
AGTAAAGAAGTCTTCATATTGTATGGTGCAGCCAATGATGTTGAATTTTCAAAACAGAAACGGCTGTGGCCAGTAGCAGCTTCTAGGCTTTTGTGCTCCATTGGAATGATTTTATGATGTGAGGCTCAATGTTGTAGGATCACTTTCTGACAGCAAGTTGATCAGCAGTTCAGGTTTTAAATAGTTTTATCTTCACTTTGTACTGGTAGTCTCTTGTGTAGTGCAGTAGATAATTTAAATCTCGCACTTGTAGAAAAATAATTTTCTTCCTAGCTGCCAATTCTATTTATAATTAATAATTATTTAATAATGTACAAGTTAAGCTAGGTAAACATGTTACTATAGTCATTAATTATTAATTGTAGGATTTATTCTTCAACCTTTTACTCCGCTGAAAACTTAATGAAAAATGTTACTGTAGGGTTTATTCGTCAATTATATTTATATTAAATTACCTGAAAACTAAGTAGGTTGCAATGAATGGAACAGTCATGAGCTATACTGTTGTATTGTACATTTTGCCCTTGTTCAAGTCAAATAGTCATTGCCTTTACAGACCATTGATATCAGTTGTTGTGAGGTTTGTATATATCAAAGTAACTTGCATTTTATTACAATAATTAGTTTTAATAAATGACATAGGTTTTTATGTAAAATAGTTTTAAAATGACATAATTTATGTAAATTAACTCTTTAAAATGACCAAGGTCAATTGTAAAAAAAAAGTCTTAAAAATGACTTTTTTATGTAAAATATTTCTTTAAATCATCTATAATTTATTTAAAACAGTCTTTAAAATTTTTAAATGACATAGGTTGTATGTAAGATATTCAGGTTCTTACTTGTAGGTTGTGAACAGTATTTGAAGACATTTCTTGAGATTAAAGTTACTTAAGGAAGCTGATATAAGTTTTATACTTCAAAAGTGATATTTTAAAGAAACATGTTTTGCTTGTGCTATTAAGTAGTCATTTTTGTGGGTTATTTTAGGTTCCTGTTTATATTTTAAAACTAAACAAACTTTTGAACCTGATTCTTATTAAGACAAAGATTTTTAAGTACTAATTTTTAATTAGCATGCACATAGTAGAATCTACTTGATCTTGATAAACTTTTTTATAACTTCCCTGACAAACTGCTTTCCTGAAGGAAAACTGCTGACTGTAAGAATAAGAGCACAACGATTAGATTTAACTTTGGTGGTAGAAGTTGATTTTACTTAAAGAAGTTAGATGGGTAACAGAAGATAGTTTTTCTTTTATAAATTTGTTTAAAATGTTTTTATACATACAAGTTTTAAGTACAGTGTTTGGACTAGCTGATGCTTTTAAGGTTGCAGATTGGGTCAGTACAATATTTAAGTTGTATAATTAATGGTTTTAAGATCTCTGTAGGGGTCAATAACGTTTTTCACTAATTCAAAATTTAGGTTTGAATTTGTTGTCAGTACAGTTTCTCAGTTTTAGGGCCAGTAAAATTTCTTCACTAATTTAATCCTGAAAATTAATTATTAGTTTGGCTTCCTATGCTTCCCAGATATAGTTAAAGGCTTCGATATTTGTGGTAGCTCTAAAGTTTTATATTTCTGAACAGAAAAAAAAAAAAAATTTGCAAACTCACTGAATAGTAATCTTAAACAAAACAATTTTTGAGACACCGATTTCTTTGGGTTGGCAGTTTGGACTTGTGTTAAAATTTTCATTTTCAAATGTTGCTTTTCACTCAACGAAAAATTGAATAAAATTTTAATGTTTATTCTTGACCGAAATTTTCACACTGATCTCAATATTAACATTAATGAACAATTACATTTTTATTACTTAAATAAATAGATTTTTATAACTTAATATACCACAAAATATAGATTGATATTTATTCATATAAGTGATTTGTGATATAGTTTTAACATAATATGTGTACCCACCTCCCCCTAAATATTAGCACATATGTTAAAAAACCACTTAATGCAGCATATGTAAGATAAACAATTTTCAGAATTAGCAAAAACAACTTGTTGACTGTAACTTTGATTTAGTAGTTACTTGATTCATCAATAAGGTGAAATAATTTTTTTTTCCAAATATTAATTACAGTAAATTTGTATTTAAAATTCTACCCCCCCCCCCACCTAAGCAAATTCATGTACAAAAAAATAATATAACTTCACTTAATATAGATGTTTTTAAAAATAAGCTATTATATATTACAAGACATATCAAGAATGTAAATGTGGCGGAGATATTATAATCTAATGATTCAGCATTGTTGATACAATAATTTAATTGTTCAATTTTTTCTTCTGATATAAATGTAAGGATGGCTTTTTTCAAAAAGTATGTAAATTACAATATCAGGTAGGCCTACATATGAGTTAAAAGGTTTTTGCCTCTTCATAGTACAATAAGAAGGGCTAGGTGGTACAGTTATGAATGTAAACCATAGGCTGGAATGTGACAGCTTTACAACAAGGCATAATACATTTTTAAACACTTTTTACATGAGAGTGGGATTAGTTCAGTTTTGTTATTGTACTTAAGCACTTTTTAGAAACAGATGAACTTTACTTCATCTGATTTATGGACCGCAGGGTCTAAAATGGTAATGTACATTACTTAAGCAGTTTACTGCAGCTTTAGCACATATGTAACAACTTTGACACCGTTGGCAATAGTGCACTGTTACTTTTTTACTGTAAAACTTACTATGAAGGGAATTTTATTGTATGAGTACACCTTGAAGATTTTTTTTTTACACTTTTTAATGAATATACATATTTTTAGAAACAGTGACTAAAAACAATGAACCCCAATTTATGTTCAAAGGGGAATATTTGGATGAGTGTCCACTATAGAAGAAATGCCAGTCTTTCACATGTAATGTTTTCAGATTTGCTTCACTGTACAAATGTTGTTTAATCAATCATGACAATTCTTGAAAATAGCTGATTTTTTTTTTCAAACTTGCACAACTTACACTGCTAATGTATGAGGATCACCATTTTTTTAAATACCAGTATTAATGTTAGTATAACTCTTAAAATGTTTTAGGTGTTTTTTTTGTGATTGGTAACAATTTATATTTCATTTTTTAATTTCTTTTTGTAATTGATTTTGTAGTTTATGTGTGGCATTTTTCTTTCTTTTTTTTTTTTTTTTGGAAAAACGCCTCTTACTGTTAAGTGTCCATTTTTTTTTCACCAGTGATTTGTATAATTATTTATTTATTGTATTTTATGTTTATCAGTTATTGGTTGTTTTATTTTCTGTTGTTTTTAAATGTTTATATTTTTTTCTAAATTTTTGTCTACTTTGATACCACTTTAACTGGTTGTTGATTGGTAAAACCCATCTGTTTGTAAATAAACCCAATCTTGCTTGTTGTTAGCTTTGCTTGTTGAGGTGATGACACAATCAAGTCATTCAAAGCTTTTTTTGTTGTTCATCACCGGAGATTGTTTTAATTTTGGGCTTAGATATTTCAACCTGCATTCTGTGATAAACCCACTTTTTGTTCTTTTTGAATCGTTCATTCCATTGATGTAGCTTTAGTAGTTAGAGAATTTTAAATCTGATCATGTTTTTTTTTTAGCATTTGAGTATGTTATAGATCAGGTTATGCCCCGTATACTTAAGCTTGATTGTATTTATCAGTGTGGTGAGGCACTCTACAGTGTAATTACCTACTCCATTTTAGTCGTGTTTACATGGTTGATTTAAAATGTAGCCATCTTTGTACATGATTCACCTGCTCCAGTTACTGTATTTAATTTACTTTTATGAGAACGAATTTTTTTTACACTGTGTTTTTTGCTTCTTAATGTCATTATTGACATTGTTGTTTAAAAATTTGAGGTGAGGTTTTTGCTTTTCTGTGCAAGAAAGTTTACAAATGTATTGCTCTTGATGGTTTAGCTGTTGTTGCTCTAAAACATATCATATTAATAATGTCTGATTGTTAAAGATAATTCTGTTTCAAATTAGATTTAATTTATTATGTAAATTGCAGCTCAATTTTAAGCCATGGGTCAGTTTTTAAAAGATTTTTCTTTAGAAATTTGTGCTTTCATTTTCAGAACTTAAATAGAAAACTTGATTCCAAACTTTATAAATGGCAAAATTGTATAGGCTGGTTCAAACCCATAATAATGTTTTTTATAGAGCAAAAAGTTTTTGTGTGCATAATTACGTGAATGTTATGATTTTGATGTTTATTGAGATACATATGTGAGAATTTTACCTCCTTGTATTTATTTTGAAATTAACTCTTTTTTATACTTATTTTAAAATTGGAACTTATGTGAATAATCATTTATAAAATGATTAATACCAGTGATAATTGATTTTAAGTTGGCTAGAGTCTCCTGAATTCGCTAATTCTGTTGATTGATGTAAACCTAAGTTGTACCACATACTACCAGTACTCCAGATATTTTGGTCTAATTTGTACAGTCTGCTGCTATTGTTTTTATTTCATATTCACTAGCTGCCTGGCTCATTAGCTTATTAGGTTGTTTCATATCATTTCACATTTGTAAAGTGGCCAGGATTTTTTGAAGAATGGGTTAAAGTTTATGGAATGGCCAGGTTTTTTAAAGAATGGTGTGTAACTTGTATAATGGCCAGGATATTTTTTACATCATAGTTATAATTGCATACCTTCAAGATAACATCTGTGACTCAGTGGGCATAGCTCTCACACTAGCCAGGCAGGCTGAATATTTGGTCAAGTCTGGCTTTGAAGATATCTGTTTCATCACCATATTCAGCCGTATTTCTATAATTGTATACTGAAAAGTCCCATCTTTCCTTGCTATATCATGTAAAATAATGTTATCTGAAATTTTTAAACTAAGAGCCAACTGGGCCTTTGCTCAGGTTTTTTTCTTAGTTAAAAACAACATGACAAAGTTAGGCTTTTTAATAGTGCAGTACCTGGTTTTCTGTCAATTCTAGACTGAACTAATGGCATCACTTGGCACTTGATGATTTTCAGAAAGTAAATGAAGGCATCTTTTTAAGTGACTTAGCTAGTTATAATGGTGTTTTCTTTTTCTGAATTTGGACTGTGTGATATACATCAAAGAATTTGTAAAATATATCAGTTTTGGCAAATTTAGCTATATGCAGTTTCTGGTGTGGGAAATATTTCCCATTTTTAGATAAGAAATATTTCCCACGCCAGAAATTGCAACTCATTACCAGCTTTTTATGAGCTGGAAAGCTCATGTTTAAATTGATAATAATATTATTTCTGAGTGAAGTCATAGGATATTTATGAAATATTTATTTCTAAAACATGTTTTTATTCTACACCAGGTATGCTGTGTTTGTGCATGTTTTTGAACACACAATTTTTTATATGCTCAAATGTAGTTTTAAAATATTTTCATTTCATGACCAAAAATCTCTGACTACAGAATATATCTCTGATTAAACAGAAATATATGCAATATCATTCCAAAAATTCTTTAAATTAAATGAAATCTAATATCAAGTCATCTAGATCTACCTTGTAAAAATTAATTTAGGCTTACACAAAAGAGCACTGCATTCAGTAAAAAATTTGGCAGGTTTGGAAGTTTGTTGTTTCTGGCTTGTCCGTTTGTACTATAATATATGCAAGTGTCATTAATTTCTATGTTAATCAACTGCGTTATGTGAAATATAATCAAGCGGAGTGTAGAGTTCATGACTTTTGAGATCAATTTTTTATCTTTGAAGCTCACTGTTAAAGCAGCTGGGCCTAGGCCTTTAGAACTCACCTGGGTGGTGACCTTTTTTTTTTTACACCACCTGTTTGCTCACACATAGCTGACCACACCATTTGATTGGTTACCTTGTCATAGCTGACCACACCATTTGATTGGTAGATGACCACACCATTTGATTGGTAGATGACCACACCATTTGATTGGTAGATGACCACACCATTTGATTGGTTACCTTGTGGTAGATGACCACATCATTTGATTGGTAGATGACCACACCATTTGATTGGTTGACTTGTCATAGATTTGATGCAGCTCTAGTTTAGGTCAATCATGTAGAAGGCATTTATACCTTTTGTCAAACCCTTGAGGGTTTAGTAATACCAAACTTTTTTAACATTACCCAACATTAATTTACTATAAACTTTTGAAATTTATTTCACGCTACCACTAACGTGTGTACTTTGATTAGCATAATTTTTTATGGTAGTTGAAATTTTTAAAATACGTAGATTCTTCCTTAAGCACCAGAAAACATAGTTTTTTTATTGATCTTTTGATCATATTTTTGTACACATACACATATCAAGTCGATATTTGCAAGACTTAAGGTAGTTGATGTTTGTTAATTATGTAGGTATTGTTGTTAAGACTTACATTGGATGTATGTAAGACTTAATATAAGAAGTTGATGTATGCAAGTCTTACGTGTATCAAATTGAAATGTGTATCACATACCCAGCTGAAATAAAAGGTTAAACTGAAAAGATTGCTTGTTTTTGTCTATATCTCTTGTCTATTGCCCCAGAGATTCTGTTGTGTGTATGGCTTGGTGTCATGTTTGTCCATATTATGTTGTGTGTATAGCTTGGTGTCATGTTTGTCCATATTATGTTGTGTGTATAGCTTGGTGTCATGTTTGTCCATATTATGTTGTGTGTATAGCTTGGTGTCATGTTTGTCCATATTATGTTGTGTGTATAGCTTTGTGTCATGTTTGTCCATATTATGTTGTGTGTATAGCTTGGTGTCATAATTGTCCATATTATGTTGTGTGTATAGCTTGGTGTCATGTTTGTCCATATTATGTTGTGTGTATAGCTTGGTGTCATGTTTGTCCATATTATGTTGTGTGTATAGCTTGGTGTCATGTTTGTCCATATTATGTTGTGTGTATAGCTTTGTGTCATGTTTATCCATATTATGTTGTGTGTATAGCTTGGTGTCATGTTTGTCCATATTATGTTGTGTGTATAGCTTTGTGTCATGTTTGTCCATATTATGTTGTGTGTATAGCTTGGTGTCATAATTGTCCATATTATGTCGTGTGTGTATAGCTTGGTGTCATGTTTGTCCATATTATGTTGTGTGTATAGCTTGGTGTCATGTTTATCCATATTATGGTGTCATGTTTGACTTGATTTCATATCTGGCACACGTATTCTGTTGTGTGTTGGAGAGATTCCAGTATAGCTTGATCCAGTTAGAAAAGATGGCAGTAACTGTTCCGCCATTAAGTCTGACAACTTACGACAATGATGATCGTAATTCTCTGTTTGTTGTTTGTGTAACAAGCTTGGGCTACACGTGCAAACATGGTGAAAAAACTATTCTCCTGGACATAGGACTGGAGGTTTTAGGTTGGCGGTCATTGTTCCTTCCAGACTTTTCTCTCCGGGGGGGGGGGGGGGGGGGTCGGCAGACACTGATAAAAGTATGTTTCCTATATAAATTCCATTTAGTTCGGGTAGGGGGTGGGCGGTAGATGCCTGAAAGAAACTCTGTTGGTGGCCCTTACCTCAGTAAATGTGATTGTCAGTGATACCACCAATAATAATCCATTGTTTTTGTTTCTTCTTAATAGCTAGCTACTTTAAAGTTATAATTTATTTCGTCATCAATGTGGTAGTAATGGACTTTCTCCGCCGGCTGACACTAGGGTTGCCAGATACCTTTTCCGAAAATACTGGACACCTTTCCATCCTTCCCTTCTCAGGTATGCCGCAAAGCAGATGAAGGGGGGTAACAGAGTATTATTCATATACTTGTCCAGTATTTATATTTATTTTATCCTGGACAGTCTGCTCAAATACTGGACTGTCCAGTTCAAAACTGGACACCTGGCAACGCTAGCTGACACCAAATGAAAATATCTTAACATTTACGGTCAAAACTAGATCTATGTCTTGTACAGTTGAAATAAGAAAATAGTACGGAAGAGTAGTGATACCAAACCAAAAATTAAAAATTGTTTGGGGTGATTCTGGGAGACGTTAGAAAACAAGCTGCAAGCGCGCCTTACAGTCCCCTCTCTTCCTCTCTATCGCTATCACCGCCCCCCCCCCCCCCTCACATGGTCTGGTGAGCTGTGGTTCACGCTAAATATTTACAAAACAATCGTGGAGCCGGGTTTGGTGACGGCTATTAGGGGCAGATAATTTAGTTTGAAACGATTTTAAACTTAGAGGAGGTAACTAAGAGGAGGCTGCTTTCACGTGGGGGGGGGGGGGGGGGGTTTAGTGTATTAAAGCAAATATTTTCAGAGGCAGCATTGGTACTGTCGAATTCACAAATTATGAATTACTGAAAAGTAGAAAAAAAAAAACAACTAAATAGCGGCGTATGATACACCGCGGGTCGGCTCGTACTAACTATTCGCACTAATCATAGGATGCAAAATTAAAAAGACAAAACAGAAAATTTACTTTAAATAAACCGGGAGTGATCTCCCCTAAACTTTCTCGAATGTTTTTATATAAAATAACAGGGGATGGGAACTCGGGCTATAGACATGATTTTTAATCCATTTTAAATACTTAAAGTTTTAAAAATAGAATAAAATCTCGTAGACAAATTAATTGCACACCAAGTGAACGCCAAATAAAAAAGCGCATAATAGTGCGCAATATTATTATTACTTTTAAAATTTACATTAGTTTTTTGAGAAATCGGAAGTAGCGTAAAGTACTACTTCCATTCAACGGAAATGACTCAAAATTTAATAGAAGGTAGAGAATTAGATCTTTTACTTACGTATGAAATTTCATTTATCTATCTGAAATAGTACTCAAGTTATAGGCTTTTGAAAAATTCAAAGTAGGAAAAGTACCACTTCCGGTTATCGGAAATCGCTCAAAAGTTGATACGGATCTACGATTTTGATTAAATACTTATATATGAAATTTCATCAACCTAGCTGTAACGGTACTCAAGTTATCGTGTTTACACACGGACAGACAGACAGGCAGACAGACACACACACACACAGACACACAGACATACGGACAAGATTGCAAAATTATGTTTTTCCGTATCAGTGAGGTGTGAAACGTCGAGATTTGTAAAAATCTCGATTTTTTTTTTTGCACGATTACAAGACTTTCTCTATACTTCGTTTATACGAGAAAGTAAAAATCGAATAAAAAACAAATTGATTATAACTATCCGTTGCATTTATTGTTTAATTAGTTCTAATTACGAGTATGATTACACGACGTGAAGAATGATGATCTTGATAATTAGACAAAAAAACTAAGGTGATCTTCTGTTTAGGAAACCTTTTTATACGTTCTTGTACAGGAGACTCCGTCGTTTGCTGTCAGCGTCTGGCGGAGAGAAAAAAATTGTTAATTAATTAATTAATTACCAAGGTCTACACTTCATTATGGTTTTCTTCTAGAGATCTATAACATTCGTGTTTTTTTTTGTACTCGTGTTATCATCGATCTTTGGAGAAATTGTTTTTTGCTAATTAACTGAAGATCCGACGGGTGTTATAAATTCGGTAATGGCTAAGAAAATGTCCACGACTATGAAATGGCTTCACCAAATCTGCGCTATGTACGCAGCAGTGTTTCTTTCGGACATTATTCTCCCGGGGAGGGGGTCACTTACGATTTTACGGGGCGCCAAAATGGGTTTGAAAAACAAATTAAAATATCATTTTAGCTGCAGATTTGAATTATAAATATAACAAATAAATGGGGGGGGGGGGGGGGTGCAAATTGAAAGTTTGAGGGGGGGGGGGGGAGGGCAAATTGAAAGTTTGAGCGGAGTGCAAATCGAAATTTTGAGGGGGGGGGGGGGTGCAAATTGAAAAAGGTTGCTCCTGAGGGGGCGCCAAATTGAAGGTTTGTTTTGTACCCGGGCGCCGGGAAGGGTCCCTACGCCTCTGTATAGATTAGTTAACAATAATCCACTCCTTTTGCAGTATGTGTTTCCTTCAGTTATTTTTTTACCGGGCAATATCTGAAAGAAACTATAAAAATGTGATAATTGATTTGTTCGTAATAAACTCGTTATTTAATTAACGAATAAGTAGTAATGATGTATTTTCTGTAAAATACTCGGCTTCTCCCCCCCCCCCCCCTTCTCCCCCAGTACGTGACGCAAGTTAAAAGGATTCCATAATGTGTTTATTCGCCAGAAGGTTTTGACCGCGGGCTGAAACAGAACTGAACCGGACATATGGCGGGAAGCACGTTCGCTGCTAAAACATTTGTGTTAGGAACAAGAGAAACAGTTGTTTCAACAAAGAAGAGTTCCGCTGTTTGATTGATGGTCCAATCTGCATAAAAATATAGAAAGAAAAAAATATTTCTCTTGTTATGGAACATTCGTTTTTTTTTCTCTCGTTATTTTAGGAGGTTTACGCGAAAAAATAAACTAGCGACTGAATGAAATATTTTGTCGTTGGGATTAGTTATTTCAGTTGTATCGAGTGGAAGATATATGATGAAATGTCTAGGAGATGTAACAGACTTAACAAATAGTTCTAATAGTCAAAGTTGTGCAACAGACAGATAATTTAGCCAATAGGTAAAACTTTACATATTTGACAAAGAGGCATGTTTAATACTACAGACTCAAATGTTGTAACATGACCAACAGACTAGCTTAGTAAATAACCACATATACACATAACAAAGGTGTAGCATACAATTACAAGCATAACACTAGACCACATATACACATAACAAAGGTGTGGCAGGCAGGTATAAAAGTAGACTACATATACACATAACAAAGGTGTAGACTACATTTAACACTATACCACATATACACATAACAAAGGTGTAAGATATAGGTATGACACTAGACTCACCATCGTCAGTATATCCCCGTTGACCGTTCGAACATTTCTGGATTCGAATCCGTCTCCCTTTTGATTCTCCACCAGACTATCGCCCTCGAGACTGTAAACAGCCTGGTTTAAACAACAATTATGGTAATAAAGGGGCAGTCTGTTGTTAAGTCTACACTAGCCCATTTTAATTCTACTTATGTTTTTGTTTGCTAACGGTACAGTTTGATGAACATTAAAGCAAGCATCGTCGGTTTTAGGGGTGGTTTGTGAGAGAGGGCTGCCGCCTTACCTCCTCCCTAAAATAATTTAGGAATATTTAATGGGACAATATGGCCTATAACAAAACAAATCTAAGGATATTTGTGGTTTTTATATTTTGTATCATCATTTCTTATTTATTGCTGTATTTTCAATTACATGAATTCGCGCCCACACCAAACTTTCAAACTAATCGGCCTCTGATAATTACACGACGTCGTTTGTAGTGTATTTGTGAATTACAAAATCCCTTAATGAACTATGAACCCAACAGCAGTGTTTTCAACAACATTTCCCAAAATGCCACACAACAGGAAGTTGACACCCACCGTGACCTTTCTGCCGTCCAGCGTGAACACCTCTGTGGGAGTCCCCTCCGTGTAGACGTCAGCCTTCTCGCCCTCCTTGGTCACCACGCCGACCGTCCACTTGGTCCCGTCTCGCGAGATGCTCTGGACCAGCTTGGACCCGGCAGTTAACGCCGTCTTGGCTAGCTGCCTCTTTTCTTCACTCACGCCTGGGTAAGGAAGATGTAAACATGGGCAAGTCAAGTGAGGTGGTGGAGTAGACACGGTGCATGTGGTGAGTGAAGCAAGGTGGTTGGCACGTGAAGAATCTATTTGTATTTTATAGCATTATAACATCACGTGGATGTATTACAACGACGGTGAGTGAGAGACTCAATACAAAAAAAAAAAGAAGAAGAAAAAAGAGAGAGGAGGTGCATGTTTAGTTGTTTTATTTTTTTAAATTGATTCTCGAAACTGCCTTGTTAAACGCTGGAGTGAATGAATGACACGACAAGTTTATACATTTTGAAACAGGTGCACATGCAATGCTTTTAAAAGTACACTTGCGATTTCTTATGTATAAAGTCGGGGGGGGGGGGGGGGATAGAATTAGCAAGCACTCAGCTCGTAGTTTATTTTGTTGGGCCAGACCTAATGGCTATGATGAAAGCCCAGAACGTTGATCTGACTAGGCATTTGTTGGTAGCGTTGCTACCACGTGTGGCGTTGCAACTACATCTAGGGAAGCTACCAGATGTAGCGTTGATACCCGATGTGGCGTTGATACCACATCTAGGCTTGCAACCACACGTGGAGTTGTAATGTCTCGTTGGAACCATATGCGATAGCAGCAACAGAAAAGCGACATTTTTTCAACACCCGAGAATGACGTACGATTTCTCGCCACTCACATATTTATATTTCTGAAAGCTTCATTGCGCATGTAGGTGGGGCGATAGGAGAGGGTCTGATATTTAGTTATGAGATGGAAAGGTGAAGAGGTAATAATTATCTAAATGCCTTGGCGTCATTTCTTTGAGAAATGACTATGGGCGTTTTGCAATGATGGCCTGATGCACCATATAGCGAAAGTTAAATTTCCATATACATGAGCGTCTCCTGTAAGATACTAAAACCATTATTAAGGTTTGTAAATATTGTTAAGGCTGAAGACTATTTAATATATAATAATTACTTTTCTACAATAAGTTTTGGCTATTCTTCCCGTCCTGATAGAATAAACTCTGCCAGAACAAAATGTAATAAAGTTGGTCAAAGTAAATTTGTGGGCAGAGCGAAGTGTGGATATAAAAACATTATCGTACACATTATTATGTAACAGTTGTATGGAAACAATGTCGGTTATTATAAAGCTAGCATTAGCGCTACAACACACATCTCATATAATGAGGCAATTAGCTTTTATTAGGGACGAGGGATTAGGGCTCATGGCTGAAGGCACATCTGTGATCAATGATCAGCTTGTATTACATAATTAAAATAAAACAGATGGCTTTGTGTGGGATCAATACGGTTCAAATTAGATCAAGGTCTGAGAAATCTGGCATTAAAAGATTGAAACATTTTGTCGCATTACCTATTACTGATGATCCTAAATCGCATCATATATAAAAAAAACGAATATACTGGGTGACCCTCCACCACATACGATAGGCGGCCATCTACCACATCACATACAACAGAAGACCATCTCGCATCGTATGTAGCGTCGTATATGACAGTTGATGTGTATTTTATTTTTTGCCACAAATGAAATTTGGTTTCTATTACAACATTGCTGAACTGAGCGTTGCAGATGCTATTACGGTAGAAAAAATGAGGGAAAGATTGAGCCTGCCTACAGCGGGCCACCATTTAAAATATGCTACGTTAAATGTTCTTCAGCAGGAAACTGAAGTATAGTATGGACACTTTTTGACTGCAGGTATCGCTGTTAAGGTTAGAGCTTCTGTTACGGCCAGGGTTAACGTAGCGATACCAGATAAAAGTACTAATATAATTTTGATTGCTCTTGAGGAGATTCATATTTTTTAACCCTTCCCCGTTTTTTTTCCCAAGATAATGTAATTTTTTTTTCAATAACCCCCTTTTCTAACATGTTTTTCATACTAAAAAACGAAATGTTAAATTGTATGCGATGAGATACGGTATTTCTTGCCCCCCCCCCCCCCCCCCCCCTACTTTATAGAAATTGTTAAACACACTTTATCACCTAAGCCAGTATACCCCAGTCTAGCATAGATAGAATCAAGACGTCATTTACTGACGTGCTCTAAGGAAAGGGATATTGCTAATTCAAGTAGATCCACGTGAAACTGTTGTAAAAAAAAATAAACACATTAAAGTACTATTCAGCAAGTTTCCGGATTTCGCCCGTTACAATTTCATGCACAGAACTGCTAAAGCAGAACCCTAGTCGACCACCCAAACCAAATTCCCAAAACATTTCTAAAAAAAAAAATTGAAAATAAATCTAATTCCTCCCCAATACCCAACCCGACCAATCAAAATGTGTTCCCCACACCACGTGACCACTCACCCACACTCTCCATGTACTTGAAGAAGTTGTCGTCACTCCCCACCAGCTCCCACTTGCCACAGAACTGGGCCATGATGCTCTGGTCTCACGTCTCGAACAGCCTGCCACACGAGAGGGATGGAACAATTGGACAATTGAGTTAGGGGTCACAAGGTGCTGAGATCATAGTGAAAGTTGGGATGTTCACGTATAGCTTTGATGTAGATCATTGGGTTATGTTGCAGAATATAGGCCAACACACATAGATAAACACATGTTTAAAATGCATTATATATATATATATATATATATATATATATATATATATATATATATATATATATATATATATATATATATATATATATATATAAATATATATATATATATATATATATATATATATATATATATATATATATATATATATATAATAAAATAAATATATAAAAATACATATATATATCATATGTATGCTTATATATAAAATGAATAAATATATAAACACATTTATGTTATATATATATATATATATATATATATATATATATATATATATATATATATATATATATATATATATATATGTATATATATAAGTGTGGGTGTGTAGTATTAAAAGACATTATCTCGAAATCTGTTTTAAAAACTAATTATAGTAAACCTTAAATTAGATGTCTCGGCTTTAATTAGTTTCCAAATGAACTTTTAAAATGTAAAAAAAAAATAATTGGAAAAAAAATTATATTAAAGTAATTACACGTATGCCTATGCTTTTATTTGTTCTCTCTCTCTCTCTCTCTCTCTCTCTCTCTCTCTCTCTCTCTCTCTCTCTCTCTCTCTCCTCTCCCCCCTCCGACCCCGCCCCTGTAATGAGAACACTAATCACTACTTTAAACTTTTTAAGTTCGATATTCAGTTGGGCTGAGATAATTACTTTTTGAATACCACGTACTCCACAGGACGGCTGAAGGTGTTGTGTTTCATCTTGTAAGGGACAAAAAAAAATTTAATGAAATAGTACTGGGGTTAGAAGTCATAATTATGGTTATAAATCATGGATGTATCTGTAACTTGACATAAAACTGATAATTAGGAAACGAAAGCCAAGTATCCGGTTTTTTGTTTAGCTGAGGTGAAGATATTAGATGATGAGTTACGGTTCCTGGGCTAGAGTTACCGTTCATTGTTTATGAAGTAAGACCGCGAGAGCCAATTGTAGGGCGGTATTGTTTGTTTAGGTTCTGCCGTGTGTTTGTTCCAGCATTTGATGATGCTGTAGAGCTGGTATGTGTGTGTGTGTGTGTGTGTGTGTGCGTGGGCGAGTGTATGTGAGTCTGTGTGTGTTGGAGAGTGTGGATGTTACGGTGTGTATGTGTCTGCATGTGAGAGTGTATTAAAAAACATTTACCGAGAAAAAAGAAACGATGCAAAGTCTAAGCTTGCACTAAGTAGCCTAACTGCAAACAGCCTTGTTTTTCTATGGGATATTTAGTCATAGAGCATTACCAGAGGCGTCACAAAGAGGGGCGGGATGTGGTTGGTGGGTTTCAAACGCACCAGGTGACACCACCCAAGAGGGTGACACCAAAATAAAATATAATAAACAATTTTAATACAATAAGGTCTGCATATTCCAGTTAACTTAATGCCTTTTTTAAGACTGAACACAGCCCGGTTGACATAAAATTCCCTATAGTTTTAGTATATCATATGTTTAGTGGTTGGCGGAGGGGGACAGTCTGGGTTACCAACAAAGGGTGTCACCCACCAAGTGACGCCACTGGGTATGACTTTTTATAGAAAGGAGTGGCTCGGGTGAGAGTGTGACATCGCAAACAGCTGAAAGTAAAGACTCTCCTATAGAATTAATCAATCATATTGAATCTTCAGTTGACTAAAACAATAGTGACGAATAGAGAGTTTTATCCTATATATATATATATATATATATATATATATATATATATATATATATATATATATATATATATATATATATATATATATATATAATACAAATGTAGAGACAGCCATTTAAAGACCGCCTGTTTTTTATTTAAAAATTGTTAAAGCCTGGTTTTAGACATTTAGCAAAAAAAAAAAAAAAAAAAAATATCAACATCAGGATGTGATGAGAAGGGGAGATAAATGCGACTGAGTGGTCTGCATTTTTCAGCGTTACTATCTTTTCTAAATTTACACTAGCTTTTTAAATCGTTACTCCTGCATATTTCAAGCTAAAGGTTAACATTTTAGAGCTTTATGTCTAAGTTTGTAATATTTTAATTCAGTTTTAAAATCAGAAACTCTACCTCAGCATACTACGTCTCCAAATCCTGACAGTTACTTATTTGACAAACAACTAGTACTAAATATTCTATGTGTATTGTTGAGCCTCAGTTCATTAGAAAATCATTCCCTTATGCTCTTTATTTTGACATATCACCTGACGATTTCGTGTATGATTTAGGTATCTGATGCAACTAGTTGAACAAGGGAAGCTACTGTTTGTACGTTAGCGTCCTCTATATTGAGAAACCGAGAGGTGCCGGAAAAGTAAAAAGGAACTGAGTATGTCTCAGAACAAAATTATGTACCGGCCCTCTATTTAGATGTAGAAGAAGGGGAAGGCGTGGTCGGATGGTAGAGCATACGACTACTGACCTGAAAGTCTCGAGTTCAAATAGCAGGTTCTAAACAGCAGCACGTCCCTGAGCCTCCCCCCCCCTCCCAGCTCTGAAGTGTACCTAAGACACATTATGGAAACAAAGGTGGCTGATAATAGCGCTTACCACACTAAATCTTCTAATACCGAGGTTACTGCAACTCTATTTCACTTGCCACATAGACCGTCAGATTTAAAAAAAAATTACTTTACATACAACAGGGAGGTACCGAGAAAGTCAAAAGGTAAAGTCTAAAATAAATATGGCGAGCACGCTGTCAGGAACAAATTATAATCTTTAATGTAGTTTACCTGCAGTTTTTTTAGTAATCAACACAGAGGTCAGAGAAGCGCAAAGGTGGGCTGGGGTTATTTATTTATAAGTCCCGCGTAAAACAGCAGCGGTAGGAGGTAAAAACAGATGGCCTCGTTGGGAGGCGGGAGGTTAAAATAAGAGCCAAAATTAGTGGGGCAAAACTGCAAAACAGATTGCTGTTTAGGGAGTTAAAACAAGAGCCAATTTAGTGGATTAAAATATACGAGCCGGCCCGCGGCATAACATACGCCGCTATTTAGTTGTTTCTAATTTTCAATAATTCATAATTTGTGAATTCGACAGTACCAACGCTGACACTGAAAATATTTCTTTAAAACACTATAAGTAGCTCGTTAAGGACCATAACCCCCCCTTCCTTCCCCCCCCTCCCCCCCCCCCCTACGTTTAAAATCGTTGGCTCTGCTTGTAAACATTTAGAGGGAACACAGCTCACTAAAACCATGTAGGGGTGGGGAGGTAGGGAGAGCGTTTGCAGCTTGTTTTCTAACGGCTCGAAGAAGAGAATTATATATATAGATTGCCATCTGGTGTGTTAAAACATTGGCCACTTATTGGATTAAAACAAGAGCCAATTTAGTGTGTTAAAATATATTTCCATTTAGTAAGTTAAATAGATATCCTTAATGTGGGTGAAATCAGTTGTTTGCTAAACTGATCATGTAATATTTAAAGTAGGCAACCCGACATGTGTTCAAAATGACCATATCAGTATTGAAAATAGAAGGCTTCATAAAAGGTAAAATACTAATGTTGCGGAGAAGGCTATGACGTCATTTTAAAAAAAGACAATCTTGTAAAATAATTTAAAATAAATAAATGCAAAAACATATTATAATTTATGCAAAACAAGAAATTTAAATAGTTTAGTTTGTCACTGGATGCACTTTTGCACTTAAGACAGAGAGGTGGCTTGTCGGTGTCAGAAAAGACTGATAATCACATTCCATACACCACATCACACACCGCACATCCCACACCACACCCCACACATTCCAAACCACCCCACACAGCCCACACCACACATCCCACACCACATTCCATATCCCACACAACACAACACACATTCCAAAAATTCCACACTACACATCGCACACTACAGATCCCACATCTCACACCACACATCCCGCTACAAGAAGAAAACGAATTAAAGCACTAAGCTTAAAGTAATTTGATCGCCCCTTTCTTAACTTCTACAGCCTCCATTTGTATCCGCATTGTATACACATATCTAACATACCATCGTACCATGACGACAACATCGGCAGTAGACACTTGTAACTTCAGCTTCTTAAGTATGTCACAGTAAAAAATACGACAATTTTTGTAGGTTATTTGTGTACGTAAGAGAAGGTTAGTCGGCCACACTGAGACATTAGAGACATTGCGTTCTAAGCTAACTGTATATATATATATATATATATATATATATATATATATATATATATATATATATATATATATATATATATATATATATATATACGTACACATATATAGGCACTATATATATATACCTACATATATACACCCATACTCATACACAAACACACATATGTATATATAAGTCTATTTATACATACTATGCAACCTAAAAACGGTCACAAGCTATTGAATGGCTATTTTTATGTCGTTAGTAATTGTTTTTCGTGATTATTCGCACGCCTATCAGAATGTACCTAAATCATTGATAGCTTTCAACAAAAAAAGTCTATTTAATCTACTCACAACACCATCACTTACTCAAACAAAATGCTGTATCAGTTAAATCCTGCTCGACTCAGTCGTTGTCCGTATGACGTTGTATCGTCTGCGCGCTTGTGGTGACTGGATGGAAAACAACGTCAGCGCGTGCGATGCGCTATTTTTATACCATTCTGCGCAGAACCGGATGTTGTGAATTAGACGCGCGTGCGGCAAGACAAGCGTTGACACACGCGGAACAAGTTGCTCGTCATTGCAGAGTATGTGGTTGCTGGGATTGTCTTTGGGATGAAGGGTTGGGATATAAATGTTGGTGGGATTGTCTTTGGGATGTAGGATTGGGATATAAATGTTGGTGGGATTGTCTTTGGGATGTAGGATTGGGATATAAATGTTGGTGGGATTGTCTTTGGGATGTAGGATTGGGATATAAATGTTGGTGGGATTGTCTTTGGGATGTAGGGTTGTGATGGTGCTATTGGTGGGATTGTCTTTGTGATGTAGGATTGGGATAGCGCTATTGGTTGGATCGTCGTTGGGATAAAGAGTGTTGAAGAAAAGTTGGTGGGATTGTCTTTGGGATGAAGGATTGTGATGGAGCAGTTGGTGGGATTGTCTTTAGGATGTAAGTTGGGATATAAATGTTGGTGGGATTGTCTTTGGGATGTAGGATTGGGATATAAATATTGGTGGATTGTATTTGGGATAAGGATTGTGGAAGAAAAGTTAGTGGGATTGTCTTCGGGATGTAATTTGGGATAGAAAAGTTGGTGGTATTGACTTTGGGATGTAGGATTGGGATATAAATGTTGGTGAGATTGTCGTTAGGATAAATGATTTGATATTGACTTTGGGATGTAGGACTGTGATAGTGAACTTAGTGGGTTGTCTATAGGTCGTAGGATTGTATGATACAATCTTTCAGTAACAAACTGACTTAAAACTTGGCTTTACATCACTACAAAATGCCCTAAAAACTGGACTTAAAATAAACTAAACGGTACCTTATGTCTAGTAATTTGTAGTTACTGTCAAATTTTCAAAAAATATTATCTATATTACAAATTGGACTTAAAAACTATTCTCTACATTATAAATTTATACTAAAAACTATACCACAAATTAACAAAATTAACAGTACTATAAGTCGACCAAAAACAATATTGTTTTTCACTAAGTAGCTGAAACCCTATATTCACTGTGTGTACGACAATTTGGGATACCGATACCCTGTTCGATAACTCACCAAATTCGATCAAGTTTCCTGTCAGTTACAACCTAACACGTCTACTTCATTAACTAGAACAAAAAGATTTTAAAACAAACGTTGTTTAAGCCTTTCACCACATTGATCAGAGACAAGGATGATATACATTCCTATGTTAATGTATTCTAATTTATGAGCGAGTGAACTTAATCTATTTTACTAAAGCTCTGAAGCATACGAGTAAAGATCGGACAGATATTTTTGATGTATCTGACTTTATCTATTTCATCTACAGCTATAGATCGCGCACACATCCCACACAGAGCTTCACAATATTTTCTATTCAATGCAATTTTCTATTTACTTCTGTTGTATGAATGATTGGAAGCTGTCAGCAGCACTAACACGATGAGAAGGGGGAGGGGGTGCAACACGGTGAGTTACTGCAACGCGACACCCCCACCTTGTGACGTCACACGAAAATTTTTCAGTATCTCCACAATGAGGAGAGAGGGATGTAACACATTGAGTTACACACCGTGTGACGCCCCACCTAGTGACTCCCCAATTAGTGACGCCCCACGTAATGACACCCCACATAGTTACACCCCTCCTAGTGAAGCCCCATCTAGTGATGTTCCCACCCAGTGACCCACCACGTAGTGACGCCCAACCTAGTAACACCCCACCTAGTGGTACCCCAACTTGTGGCACCCCGGCTTAGTGACACCCTACCTAGTGACACCCCGCCTAGTGACACCCTATCTAGTGACACCCCACCTAGTGACACCCTACCTAGTGACACCCCGCCTAGTGACACCCTATCTAGTGACACCCCACCTAGTGACGCCCTACCTAGTGACACCCCGCCTAGTGACACCCCACCTAGTGACACCCCACCTAGTGACACCCTACCTAGTGACACCCCGCCTAGTGACACCCTATCTAGTGACACCCCACCTAGTGACGCCCTACCTAGTGACACCCCGCCTAGTGACACCCCACCTAGTGACACCCCACCTAGTAACGCTCCACTTAGTGATGCCACTTGAAAAATGTCAGTAGCGCCACTATGAGGAGAGGGGGTGGGGGATGCAACACCCTGAATCACCTTGTGCCGCCCCAACTAGTGACACCCCACGTAGTGATATCCCACCTAGTGACACCCTACAAAGTCGCACACACCTGTGACACCCCACCTAGTGACACCCTACAAAGTCGCACACACCTGTGACACCCCACCTAGTGACACCCTACAAAGTCGCACACACCTGTGACACCCCACCTAGTGACACCCTACAAAGTCGCACACACCTGTGACACCCCACCTAGTGACACCCTACAAAGTCGCACACACCTGTGACACCCCACCTAGTGACAACCAGTCTAGTGACACCTAACCTAGTGACAACCAGTCTAGTGACACCCCGCATTGTGACCCCCCCCCCCCCCTCGCGACACCCCAACTATTCACACCCCACCAAGTTGCGCCCCACCTTCTGCCGCCTCAACTAGTGGCCGTACACCTACTGACACACACCTAGTGACCCTCACCTAGTGATTTCTACCTAGTGACGCCCCACCAAGTGTTACACCTTGAAAACGTTTAGTAGCTCGACGATGAGGAGGGGGTGGAGATGCAATATCGCAGCATGAGACACCCCACCTAGTGACGCCACTAGGAAACTGGTCGCTTTTGTAAAAGGCGTCAAGAATTAACAGGTTGGTACAGCAATCGCGCACAGGTACCCCACCAAGTCCTAAAGGTGTGTCTCAGGGGAGAATTTTAACAGTCTGATACATCTTACAGCCCAACCGAATCGGACAGATTATAGTTTATGTTTTCTTTAAAAATGCTAACCTGTTTCAGGAAACCATAGCACCAGCTTACAAAGACAAAAAAAAACCCACCTGACATTTGAAACTGTTTATAATCAGAATAATCTAATCACATCACCGTTCCTCGCGTCTTCTAAAAATAGATTTTTTATCAGCGGTTTAGATGTCTATGTACCTCTATAAAATGATAACACATTTTTGAATCTAGACATATTTATATAGAATATAAAATTAAGTTATGTAAAGAATTAAAATACCCAAAAGAAAGAACAAGCCGATATAGAAGAAAATGATGATGATGTAAAATAGACCCTGGGGTTATAGTTATGTTGATAATTTTGGGCATCGATGTAAAACTCGAGTACTGTATCATATTACACAAACACACACACATACACATACATTATATATAAATATATATATATATATATATATATATATATATATATATATATATATATATATATATATATATATATATAAGGTATCGCACCTGGCGCCAATATGTATAGATATACCACCGTCTTTGAAACCATCTTAAAGAACTGATTAAAAGAATTATAAAATGCTTGTAAATCTCCAACCAGCCAATCCTGAGTTATAAAAGTCAAGCCCCAGCCCGGCCGAGGTTCGCACTCTGTCAGGTGTTTGTTATTACAAGACAGGTAAGGTGAATTCGATTGAACTCACCTATGTTATTCAGGCCGTCGACCCAGCTAGGGGAGATGGGGCGAGGGGAGGGGGGTCTTTGTATAAATTTGTTTAAGATACCGGAGCAGGCTGGCACTGAAAGCTATTTCACCATGTTGGTATCAGAACATTTTTTTTTTCACGATAAGATTCTTCTTGGTGCGTTGTGATCTGTTTTTCTTCTTTTCGTTGTTTAGAATAACCAAATTCACTGTGTTCCTGTGTTTTTAATCTCCCGTGTTACATTACAGTATTGTTTGTTTCGTTAATACCCCAATACAAACAGGTTGGTGGAGGATGACGATGGCAGAACTCAGCTAGTACAACACAAATGTGAGATGGAAACTTTCTCGCTCTGGACAGAGAATGGGGGCGGCGTGGTCGAATAGGTAAAGCTCATTGCTGTTAAACCGAAAAGTTCTTGGTTGGACAAAGGCTATGGAAGTAAATCCAAAAAGAAAAGCAGGCTGAAATCGGAGTCAACATCCTCAATGGGGTATAACCTTTTGATACGTATTCTTAATTGTGATGGAGGCGTGGTCGAGTCGGCAAAAAAGCTCATGGTTGATAAATTCGAAAAAAGTCTCGAGTTCAAACCCTCTGGCAGATAAGGCTCGATCCCTTCCAACACTAAAAATTAAGAACGAAGAAGAAGAAGAGGACAGAGAAAAAACTAAAGAGGTCTCGACATAGTGCTGACCACAATATCCACTCGCATGCCGGGGGCAAAGAAACCGATGAACTCTACTCCACCTGAAACATAACCCTAAGGAACTTAACTTTATATTTAAAAATATACGCATTAGACTTTAATGTGAAATGTATTTTTGTTTTAAAATAAAAATCAGGCCATCATTTATGTTAGCCCAGGCAAAAAAAAAAAAAAAAAACAACCCCGAAAAAAGTGCACTGTCAGAAATATTTCCTTCACATCTGAAAGCCCCCTGATAAATATGGCACCCCGCGTGGGTAATGGCGCACGATTAGTTCTGCCCGCTTGAAGAAGATATCTACACGCAGACCTGACGTCAACTCATTAAGGCACCAGTCATCAGAGCAAACACGCGCCTCGATGCCTACCTGTAATTATTGCCCATCAAACTCTAAGACAACAGATATCAAACACAGCAGGACTAAAGTACACACACACACACACACGCACACGCACGCACACACAGACACACACACACGCACGCACACACACACACACACGCACATACACATTTTTATTACAGCTTTTTCGGTGAACGTTAACAAAAAAAAAATGGAGTTTATTATGATGGTGTACAAATAAACGAATAAAACAAAAAAATGACAGATTTAGGAAGGTAGGAAAAACATGCAAGTTTTGGATGAGCAGTAAAACAAAAAGTAAATTTACAGAACTTTTTTTTATTGGTGATCCAGGTATGAAATACGATTCCTGTATAAACAGGGCAATAAAAGAAAGAAAAAAAACTCCTCAGAAATATTAGTTTCGCATTTTTTATAAAAGATAGAATTGCGAGTTCAATATGACACTGTAGAGAAAGCTTCTAAAAATAGCCATAACATCAAACCAAAGCACTCAGCTCTTGTTTATAAACAATTCCTTTATTCCTAGTTAAAACAAAAATGGTTGAACGCGATTAAAGTCTGGCATCAGCCCGTCCATTTTGAGGATTAGCCCCCCTTTAAAGGATCGCCCACCTTTAAAGGATTTTTACTCCGCACATTTAATGTATTGTTCCACCACCCTTAAAGGATCCCTCCCCCAAAGGATCGTCTCCCTTAAAGGACCGTCTCCACCCCACCCCCCACCTTCCGTTCCCCCCTCCCCATTTATAGATTGTTTCATCCTAAAAGAATAGTCCACCCTTAAATGATCGTCTCGCCTCAAAGGACTCTCTCCATCTCTCCTCCCCGTAAAGGATCGTCACCCCCCCCCCCCTCTATAAAGAATAATCTCCTCTTAAATGATCGCCTCCCCTGCTTAAAACAAAATCGTCTCCCCCTTGAAGAAATCTCTCCCCCCCCCCCCTCCTTTTATTGACATCTGACATTTGATGGTTGCCAAGGTAAAGGTGGGGGCCGGGCTAGTGAGCCGGGGAATAAAACATCAGACGGAGACACACGCGCGCCCCCGGCACCCCACAACAACATAGACATATGGTCGCCCCTGGCACCCCACAACACAGGTACAGGGGGTGTGTTGACCTGCTGTCTTGACCTGTCGGGTCACCTCGACCTCCGTGAGTTCATGACCTGTTATCGCATCTCATCGCTGTAATACCTTACTCAACACATCCATTTCCTGTCTGCCTTTAACACTTGAGGTTGATCCGGCGTACTTTTATATTCATTCATCGTGGGTCTCTAACCATTCAACATTTAATACCTAATTTTGTTCAATGGCGAATAATCCCAGGGGATAAATTCACCTACAAAATATCTCAGCGACAAAAAAATCTCAGGTCAAAATAACCCAAGAGAAAGATGGGGAAGAACGTTTCATTTTATATAGTGTCCATTTGTTCTGATTATTTTTTTAATTAAAAAAAAAACAACAACAAAAAAAAAAAAAAAAGAAACCGTATCACAAAAAGAACTTCATTCATCTGAATAATACATATGTTAAAATATTGTGGTAAGTGGGCTGAAATAATGGCAAGTTAGCTGGCTTAAAATGACAAGACTATCCATAATTCAATAGGTCTATCCATGATTCAATAGGTTTATCTAGGATTCAATAGGTCTACCCATAATTCAAGAGGTCTACCCATGATTCAGTAGGTCTACCCATAATTCACTAGGTCTACCCATAATTCAATAGGTCTATCCATCTTCTTCTTCTTCTTCGTTCTTAATTATTAGTGTTGAAGGGGATCGAGATTTATCTGCCAGTGGGTTCGAATTTATCAACCTTGAGCTTTTTGCCGACTCGACCACGCCTCCAACACAAATTAAGCGTTACGTGTCAACTGTTTATGCGCCATTGAGGCCATTGACTCCGAGGTCTATCCATGATTCAATAGGTTTATCTATGATTCAATAGGTCTACCCATAATTCAATAGGCCTACCCATGATTCAATAGGTCTACCCATAAGTCAATAGGTCTATCCATGATTCAATAGGTCTACCCTTGACTCAATAAGTCAATCCTTATTTAATCGGTAAATCCTTGATTCAATAGGTTTATCGTTGATTGTATAAGTCTGTCCTTAAATCAACAGTTTTATTGATTGAATAAGTCTATTCTTGATTCAGTAGGTCTATCCATCATTTAATGTCAACTCTTGTTTGAGAAGGTCTATCCTTAATTCACTATATTTTGTTTCAAACGTTTAGAAAACATGTTGATGTTACAGAAAAAAACAACGGACAAGTTATTTGGCAGCAAATAGGCTAAGTCCCGAGTGTGCAGGATAAAAAAAAGTGATTTAAATTGTTGATGAGTTGCTGACACATTCCCATGTTGCTTCACTCCTCAACCTGCCGCAGAACGAGGTGCATTATGTGCAATACTCACCCACGTCAATCACACGGCAGGACAAAGGTTAAGGGGTGGAATAACAGGTGATGGTGTAGTCGATGTGTGTGGGATGAAAATGTTGTTGTGTTTTCTCTCTCTCTCTCTCTCTCTCTGTGTGTGTGTGTGTGTGTGTGTGTGTGTGTGTGTGTGTGTGTGTGTGTGTGTGTGTGTGTGTGTGTGGAAGTATGCTTCGGTGTAGGTACAATGGTATTTGTATGTGTGTAGGTACTTTATATGTGTGTGGTTAAATGGTGTGGGGTTCTTTACTTCGTGTGTGGCTGTGTGTTTGGTTATGTTCACATTTTGTGTGGTTTAAGATGTTTTCTTATTTTTACTATGTGTGGTTAAAAATGTGATGTTATTTACTACGGGTGTATAAGGTTAAAGGTGTTGGGTTATTTACTAAGTGTGTGTGTGTGGTTAATGGTGTTTTTTTTACTGTGTGTGTGTGTGGTTGAAATTATTTGTTTATTTACGTTGTGTGTGTGCGGTTAAAAGTGTTTAGTTATTTACTTCGTGTGTGTGAGATATTTGCTGTGTGGTTAAAAATGTTGGGTTATTTATTAAGTTTGTGTGCATTATTTACTATGTGTGAGGTTAAAGGAGTTAAGATAATTACTAAGTGTGAGTGTGGTTAAAAGTGTTGAGTTATTTACTACATGTGTGTGTCAACATCTAATTATCTTATTTGTGTGGTTGTAAATATGATGATATTTTGTGTGTGTGTGAGTGTAGCAAGCGTGTATGTGGTTATGGAAGTGCTGACTTTATGTGCAGATGTGGAACACATATGGCAACACATTAAACAACACAGATGAAACCGACGACAAAACTCATGCCTAAATATAACACAGCCCTGTTTTATCCACCCGAAACAGCAGAGCGAGACGTAAACATTAGGTGCACCATGCTACACGGGAATCACGTGTCTCATGACTCAACGTGCTGCAACAACAAACAGTAAACACCCCCACCCCTCAGCCACCCCCACCCCTCAGACACCCCCACCCCTCAGCCACCCCCACCCCTCAGCCACCCCCACCCCTCAGCCACCCCCACCCCACCGTGCTCCCACTTTGATGGCAAAAAGCTTTGGTTTTATCCAATTAGTCAGTTTAGTCAAAATTTTATGCGTTTATTTTCGTTAATTAGTAGCAAAATGAGTTCATGAAAAACAAATTATAAATAGACTACGTGTATTTTTACTTTTTTTTCCCAACATTATTTTCTCAGCCAAATGTGTCTGTTACTTTTTTTATATTAAAAAAAAAGATTCACAAATTAAATTTACAGATGAGAAGTTTTTAGAACATTGAAGAATAGTATCTTTTTAGCAGATAACGTTTTTAAATTCAGATTATTAATAACAGAAAACTCTACATCAATTTTTATTTTATTTTAAAAAAATATTTTATATTAGTTTTTAACATTTGAAAGGGAGGGAGCAATTTTCATTTTGAGAGATCAACTCACACTGTTATTAGTGTTATATTGTAATTCTACCATAATTAAAAAGTTAATGAGACAGGCTATTATGGAGGAAGCGACACAGACTTGCCATTTCGTTTCGAGCCCATGCCATCAAATATTCATTGGTTGTGGCTCGTCATTGCCCTTTAACAGATCATTGCTCACTTTAATTAGCAAATAAAATGACAACTATAGCTACCCCCCCCCCCCCTCCTACTCCCCTAACCTAGCCCTATAAAAACTACTAGGCCACTAGTCTATTTTGTACCGATCTAACTATTAAACTATCACTTTAGTGATCACATTAAAATATTGTTTCTTTTTTGCCATTAATTAATTTAATTTCAGCGAATAATCCTATGCACAGATTTTCAGTTTGTAGTTTAAAAAAAACAAATTTGATCTTACAAGAGTTTTAAGATTGTGGTAAGCATGCACAAAGTACAACATTGTACACATTTACAGAAGTAGATTTAGTGTATTTGTCATTCGGAGTGTTTAATTTTATAATTTAAATTTAGCAACAATAATATTCAAAAATATTTTCGTTGGTCATTCTAACTAAAACAAATTCTCTCATACACAAAAAAATATACGCATAAATCTGAGTGAGTGGTATAGTTAGGGACAGTTAGGGTATGAGAAAAGGGCATGGTTGCAATTTTTTCTTCTAAATTAGTTTTGAAGAAGGCGTTGAAAAAAATAAATTGTTTTTTGTGTGGATTATGGATGTGCATGTTTATGTGTGTGATAAAATCTAAAATAGTTAAAAATAAATAACAAAACAAAAGTTACTTGTTTCGTTTCTTTAATGAGAATCATTTTTGATGGAAAGGACAACTATGATGTCAATCGAAGTTGGTTCTATATTTAAACCGTGAACACGTGACCGGGTTGTTGTGCTCCTCACAGCTACATCCGGTCCAGAACCACTTCTCTCTGCCCCAGTCCCTGACGTCAACCATCCTGACGCTGTGGTCAACCCACGGGTCTGTGGTCAGCATGTACAGCGGGTTGTACCCGGGGCAGGGCTGGATGTCTGGAAGAGAAGGGGTGGGGGTGAGTAGTGGGGTCATACATCTGCTAGGGGGGTGGGGAGTAGTGGTGTCATAAATCTGCTAGGGGGGTGGGGTGAGTAGTGGTGTCATAAATCTGCTAGGGGGTGGGGGGAGTAGTGGTGTCATACATCTGCTAGGGGGTGGGGGGAGTAGTAGGGTCATACATCTGCTAGGGGGGGTGGGGTGAGTAGTGGTGTCATAAATCTGCTAAGGAAAGGGGGGTGGAGTGAGTAGTGGGGTCATAAATCTGCTAGGGGGGTGGGGTGAGTAGTGGGGTCATAAATCTGCTAGTGGGGGTGGGGTGAGTAGTGGGGTCATAAATCTGCTAGTGGGGATGTGGGGAGTAGTGGTGTCATAAATCTGCTAGGGGGGTGGGGGTGTAGTGGTGTCATAAATCTGCTAGTGGGGTGGGGTGAGTAGTGGTGTCATAAATCTGCTAAGGGGGGTGGGGTGAGTAGTGGGGTCATAAATCTGCTAGGGGGGTGGGGTGAGTAGTGGGGTCATAAATCTGCTAGTGGGGGTGGGGTGAGTAGTGGGGTCATAAATCTGCTAGTGGGGATGTGGGGAGTAGTGGTGTCATAAATCTGCTAGGGGGGTGGGGGTGTAGTGGTGTCATAAATCTGCTAGTGGGGTGGGGTGAGTAGTGGTGTCATAAATCTGCTAAGGGGGGTGGGGTGAGTAGTGGGGTCATAAATTTGCTAGTGGGGGGGGGGGGTGAGTAGTGGTGTCATAAATCTGCTAGGGGGTGGAGGGAGTAGTGGTGTCATAAATCTGCTAGGGGGGTGCGGTGAGTAGTGGTGTCATAAATCTGTTGGGGGGTGAGTAGTGGGGTCATAAATCTGCTAGTGGGGTGGGGGGGGGGTGAGTAGTGGTGTCATAAATCTGCTAGGGGGGTGGGGTGAGTAGTGGTGTCATAAATCTGCTAGTAGGGGGGGGGTGAGTAGTGGTGTCATAAATCTGCTAGGGGGGTGGGGTGAGTAGTGGGGTCATAAATCTGCTAGTGGGGGTGGGGTGAGTAGTGGGGCTAAAATCTGCTAGTGGGGGTGTGGGGAGTGGTGGTGTCATACATCTGCTAGGGGGTGGGGGGAGTAGTGGTGTCATAAATCTGTTAGGGGGGTGGGGGTGTAGTGGTGTCATAAATCTGCTAGTGGGGGGGGGGGTGAGTAGTGGTGTCATAAATCTGCTAGAGGGGTGGGGTGAGTAGTGGGGTCATAAATTTGCTAGTGGGGGGTGAGTAGTGGTGTCATAAATCTGCTAGGGGGGTGGAGGGAGTAGTGGTGTCATAAATCTGCTAGGGGGGTGGGGTGAGTAGTGGGGTCATAAATCTGTTGGGGGAGGGGTGAGTAGTGGGGTCATACATCTGCTAGAGGGTGGGGGGGCGCACCATGTGACACTATCCAATGAAAGGAGGGGGCACCAATACGGTATTAACTTGTTTTAATGAGAAAATCTGCTTTTCTAAGTTATTTTAATTATTTATGAATTCTATATACGTCGAGAGGCTATCTAGGAAGGGTGGCACCAAATTGCATGTAGTTTTAATAATGGATGGCCTGGCTGTATCCAAGATTTTTTTTTTCGTGTGTGGGTTTTTTCTTTAAAAACAAACAAACCAAATTCCTATTTGAAAGTAATTTGAGACTATATCATCAACAAAAATCGACATTTAATTTTTAAAAAAAGGGCGTTAAAAGGACTCCCAAATTACAGGATTATTTAGTTCCAGAAAGTATTATTTTCAACCAAAGTAGAATAAGATTTTTTTTTATCTGTCAAGCACGAATTTACTACCAATTTTATTTTTACATTTTTATTACAAGAAATCTGTCCAATACATGTTAGCCCCCAAAGCTTTTACTACTGTAGTTCAATAAGGGACATTTTGTTACTTTACTTTTATTCCTTTTTAAACTTGTGTTTTTTAAAATTAAAATGCAAAAGCGTTATACTTTTTAAAAAAAGTAAACATTTTTAAAAAATGCCAATATTTATAAATTAGCTGGTAGAGAGCTGGACTGCTAACCCGAAAGCCTCGAATTCGAATCTGAGTTCAAGTCAGTAGACCGTCCCTGAGTCCACCCAACTCTGATGGGTACCTAATTCACGTTGGGGAAATTAAAGACGGCTGTGCATAGCGCTGACCACACAATCCCTTCATATGCCGAGGTCACAGAAAAAGGTAAACTCTACTTCACTTGCCCCATAGAGCGTCAGGTTGGTATATACTTGTAGGTAATTTAGAAAACCAAGAACCACAAAACAACAACTAAAAACCGCTGTAAGTATACGCCCAAGATAAATAAGCCCTCATCTTACTGTAGTAGAGGGCTCTGTTCATCATGGTCATTGTTGCCGGGTTGTAGGCCTTGGGAAACGACTTGTCCACACAGTTGGCCACTTGTCGGATCTTTTCTTGGGCCTGCAGGGCTTCGATCCCGTCACTTACACCTAGGTTCTGAGGGGTGGGGCGGGGACATTAAAGTTAATCTAACATAATGTTCTGGGGGAGGGGGGTGTTTAGGAATTAAATGATGAGCTAACATGATGCAGTACCTTGTGTCCATCGCGTCTTTCACTCAGCCCTCACCCCCCCCTCTCAATCGCTAAACAAATGCATAAGCGAACACAGTCCCATTGTCTACAAAATGGACTGGTGGCATTTATGATGGTTTAGAACATATTTTATGTTAATTATGTGGGCGGATAAAACACGATACGTTTCTCAGCTAATTTGACTTTTTGTCTGTTTAACTCTCTGAAAGTTCGACCAAAGTTCACCAACCCACTCAGACTGCCCATGACAGTATGGTAACATTTCGACTCTCTGAAAGTTGGACCATAATTCATCAACTCAGACAGCCCAAGACAGTATGGTAACATTTCGACTCTCTGAAAGTTGGACCATAATTCATCAGCTCAGACAGTCCAAGACAGTATGGTAACATTTCGACTCTCTGAAAGTTTGACCATAGTTTATCAACTCAGACAGCCCAAGACGGTATGGTAACATTTCGACTCTCTGAAAGTTCGACCATAATTCATCAACTCAGACAGCCCAAGAAAGTATGGTAACATTTCGACTCTCTGAAAGTTTGACCATAATTCATCAACTCAGACTGCCCAAAACGGTATGGTGACATTTCGACTTTCTGAAAGTTCGACCATAGTTCATCAACTCAGACAGCCCAAGAAAGTATGGTAACATTTCGACTCTCTGAAAGTTGGACCATAATTCATCAACTCACTCAGACAGCCCAAGACGGTATGGTAACATTTCGACTCTCTGAAAGTTCGACCATAGTTCATCAACTCAGACAGCCAAAGCACTACTTCATACAGTATGGCAACTACCGTGTAAGATATGATTTGTTATTCTACGCGTTGGCTGTCTTGGATATACTTGTTGTCATTAGCCCCAAACATTGCGACTACCTCCTGATTACATGTCATCAGGTTTCGAGTCAACAAACATGAGTTAGAAATACAGGTGTTGCTATTTGCTAGGCTTGCGGATGATGTACTTTCTATGCGTGTGGTTAATATACTTTCCATGCGTGTGGCAAGTGTACTTTCTATGTGTGTGGCTAATGTACTTTAAGTGTGGTTGGCAAATATACTTTCTATGTCTGTGGCAAATGTATTTTCTATGCATATTTTTCTTCTTCTTCCTCGTTCTTAAGAGGGTTCGAACTCGAGACTTTTCGTTATAACAACTATGAGCTTTATAGACTCGACCACGCCGACCACCTATATGAATATGACAAATGTACTTTCTAAGCATTTGGTATATGTTCTTTCTATGCTTGTTGCAAAAGTACTTTCAGTGCATGCGGCAAGTCAACTTAATATGCGTATGTCTAATGCCGTGCCAGCACCAAATATTGAAATCGACGTAGACAAAAGCAGTATTTATTCCAGACCTTTTTTCTCCGGGGGGGGGGGGGGGCGGCACTTGAAATAGTATATATTTTCTATATAAATTTCGCGGTAGATCTTCTTCTTCGATAGGGCAGAGTCCCCCTCCCCCCGAAGAGATGCCTGGAAGAAACTCAGGACAAAAGTTTCACAACAAAACCGATACGGTCAAATGCTGACAAGACAAAAAAGCCGACATGGATAGAAACCGATGTGTTCAAAAATTCGAAATTGACAAAAACCGGCATTTGCCGAGGCCGAAATGACTCAATGCCGACTGAAAACAAACTTAACCTACGCCTCCGTCAGCATTCTTCCTTAACCAAAATATATATAAAAAAATCTTTTAGCCACTTTATATTCTCTTTACCAATTTCTTTGCCAGACCAAACACATTTTTGGCGCACACCCCGGGGCTATAAATAAATAGTGTCTGACATTCACCAAATCGACGAGAGCCCTATCAAGGGGAGGTTACTCAACCACACTGTGTTCACGTTTCACAGACACGTCGGCGCTTCCGGCGGAAATGGCGGCCATTGATATTTTCTACCTAGATCATCCACAAAGATTTCCTGACCGGTGACTTTGTACTCGTGTTCCGGAGTTGAGGCTGGTAATTGGTGAGGTGGGGAGGGAGGTGGGTTTTGATGTAAACAGAGAGGGACCGGAGGGGACGTGTAAGGTGAGGTAATAGGAGGAGGAGACGACAGAGGTTCTACTCTAGGGAGAATTAAGGTAGCGTTTGGTGTAAACAACGGAGAAATACAATCACAAGGGATATGGTGATACACATACATATATATATATGTATATATGTATATATATATATATATATATATATATATATATATATATATATATATATATATATATATATATATATATATATATATATATATATATACATATATATATATATATATATATATATATATATATATATATATATATATATATATATATATATATATATATATATATATATATATATATATATATATATATATATATATATATATATATATATATATATATATATATATATATATATATATATATATATATATATATATGAATGAAACAAAACGAAAGTACCTGAAGACCAACCGCATCCAGGCGTATTAATTTTCTGCCGTCGATTCGATGATCAAGCAAGACGTTAGCCGTCTCATGAAAACAGTTGTTGGAGGCCCATCTCGCTGCCTGTGTGGGGGTGAGGAGTGTTGGGGGGGGGGGGGGTCAGATAAACAAAAACAGAATGAGACGCCAATCAATACATATTTTGTTGTAGGAAGGTAAAGGGTTAAAGAGTACATCCCTGTTTAGTGAGCTGGGAGTGGTAGGGTTAAATGAACACGATGCGCTTTATGATGGTGGAAATAACGTAGGCGATGTTGTATTACACGGTATGTTAATCAACTATGGTCCTTCAGTTCTTAATATTTGTATTTGCACCTAATCGCGATTTGGAGGTGAATGGTTTGACACGCACAAAAAAGATAAAGTTTCCTCTTTTGTTTTCAACAAAAAATGGAGTACTTGAGGTTAAACATTTGATGTGTGTGCATTTTTGTTTTAATTTGAAAGTGGGGGCTGGATCGATCTAACCAGCTTGGGTTCCGAACACGCGGCTTGCGAATTATTATCTCGCTCTCTACCGCTAGACCACGCCACTCCTCCTAGGATTAGTACTTTTATTCCATGGGTAAAACAATATACCCCGTTGACAGACGATAGGCTAGAAAAGCTGGTTCCAAATGGTTGTTGCCAGAAAGGATATTTTTTCAACCAAAATTGAATATTATTTAACATTTGTGTAATAAGTACAAAATGGCTTCAGCTTTGTTTAAGACTAGAAATA
This sequence comes from Physella acuta, assembly GCF_028476545.2. Taxonomy (NCBI): domain Eukaryota; kingdom Metazoa; phylum Mollusca; class Gastropoda; family Physidae; genus Physella; species Physella acuta. The sequence goes on along the minus strand of NW_026731933.1, from coordinate 111,247 downwards.
TACAAACAAATAATTACAAGTAATATAATAGTAATTTAGTTAACACTTTTATTTTTAATTTGGATTTGTCGCGTCAGGGTGTGGTGGTGATAGGGGGGGGGGTGTTTTGATGTCTAATATAAAAAAAAACTACTATGCTATACCCGATTGACCAGTACTGTGTATTTTATCATGAAAAACAATTGTTATGATTGTCATTGTTTTACTTTTCTTGGCCATTCCTGTTGACCGCAAACGAGGGGTTGAGGGCGGTTTTAAAAAAAATATTTGAGTTGATACAATAATTCTAAAATTATTTTCAACGGCTTATCTTCAATACAAAAATATGTAATCGATGGTGCTCAAACGGCTTTAATTTTTTTTAAATGTAAATATAATTTTTATCACTTGCAATTTTTTTTTAAAGATATTAATTTTTTAGTATCTTCTTCTTCTTCTTCGTTCTTAATTTTAGTGTTGGAAGGGATCCCACTCCAAAACAATTAAGGATACGAGTCAGCTAGTTATGCGCCATTGAGGCCATTGACTCAGATTTCAGCCTGCTTTTCTTTTTGGTTTTGCTGCCATAGCCTTTGTCCAACCAAGGACAAACTACAAGGCAGCAGTTGTTTGATTCTGGAGTTGTCTCTCCTAGAAGAGTTGCTGTCCCCAGCTAACGAGCCTCATCTGCCCGATTAAAAAAAATCTTTTAGTTTGATTTCATCGACTTTCCAAGCCTACTCTCCCCCCTCTTTCAACCAACCTCAAACATATCCCAGGTGTTGGCGCCGCTCGGGGCGAACCGCGGCTCGTGGGGTTCCAGGGGGTTGGGCACGATCCTGAACTCCAGGGGCGGGTAGGCGCAGCTCCAGGTGGCGAAGTTGTCCCGGTCCTTCTTGTGGGCCCGCAGGTTCCGCCGCGAGTTCTCCTTCTGCTCCGCGTTGTTCCAGTCGCCGTCTGGTTTTACTCTGGACATGGCTGGGTCGGCTGGTCACTTACTACGGACTGGGCTAACTGTTCCCTGGTCACTTACTACGGATTGGGATAACTGTTCCCTGGTCACTTACGCCGGATTGGGCTAGCTGTTCCCTGGTCACTTACTACGGACTGGGCTAGCTGTTCCCTGGTCACTTACGCCGGACTGGGCTAGCTGTTCTCTGGTCACTTACTACGGACTGGGCTAACTGTTCCCTGGTCACTTACACCGGACTGGGCTAGCTGTTCCCTGGTCACTTACTACGGACTGGGCTAGCTGTTCCCTGGTCACTTACGCCGGACTGTCAAAGGCTGGGCTAGCTGTTCCCGGGTCACTTACACCGTGGGTCAGCTGTTCTCTGGTCACTTACACCGGACTGTCAACGGCTGGGCTAGATGTTTCCCGGTCACTTAGGCTGTGGGTCAGCTGTTCCCGGGTCACTTACGCCGGACTGTCAATGACTGGGCTAGCTGTTCCACGGTCAATTACGCTGGGGTCGTCAAACGATGGAGACAAGCAGACTTCTGGAGGAAGGTGCTCGGTAGTTGGTGGTCTGGATGGTAAGTTCAAGGTAAAAAAAAAAAACACTTTAGAATTTGTACCCAGAGATGTAGCGACCCATTCCGGTCAGAGGCGTAGCGAGGGGGGGGGGGGGGGACACATGTCCCCGGGCGCCGACCTTAGGGGGGCGCCAAATTGAAAGTTTGAGAAGGGTGCAAATGAAAAGTTCGATGGGGGTGCAAATCGAAAGTTTGAAGGGGGGGGGTGCAAATGAAAAGTTCGAGGGGGCAGTGCAAATCGAAAGTTTGAGGGGGGGGGGGTGCAAATCGAAAGTTTGAAGGGGGGGTGCAAATGAAAAGTTCGAGGGGGGGGGGCGCAAATCGAAAGTTTGTCCCCGGGCTCCGGGAGGGGTCGCTACGCCTCTGATTCCGGCGCCCGGTGCTAACTATCGACCACCCCCTACCCTTCATTCACGTTGGTGAAAAAGAGCATCCCCCCACACACCCAAGTTGGAAAGGTTAGTGGCGCTTTTTACCAACCACAATAACAATTTTTGTGTGTGTGCCACATAATTGATGTAGGAAACAGTTAAATCAGCGCGTAAAGACTTGTAACCTTTTACTTTCTTAACTTTACCTGTGTATAATTACAACTTAAATAGAGGCTTACTTTTAATTTATTTTCTACACCCGTTGGTGGCACTATGGGTCTGAGCCATGGCGGCGACCCGCCCCCCCCCCCCCCCCCCCGCCCCCATTCGTCAGCTACGCCCCAGGTTGTACAAAACCTAACCCAAACCCTACCACTACTCCTATTTTAAACCCTATCCAAGATCTTAACTTTTACCATAATATCTAAACCTTATTCTCAATTCCAACCATGAATCTAACCCTGAACATGTAGGCCAATCAGATCGTTATAGGGCTGGTAAGTAGGTCACCAAGCAGTTCTATGGCTCATGTAGGTTTTATTGAGCCGTAGAACTGGTTGGTGACCTACTTACCAGCCCTATAGTGATCCTAATCCCAAACCTGTCTAAATATTTCTCACTCAATACTAAAGACAGAGTCTTACTTTACTCCTTAAGGATACTGCATTGTCTTAACAATACTACATTTTTCCAACGATACCGTTCACCTATGGAAACTGCGTTTTCCCAACGATACTACTGCGTTTTAGAAACGATACCGCTCACCTATGCGTTTTTTCAACGATACCGTTCACTTATGGATACTGCGTTTTTCCAACGATACCGTTCACCTATGGATACTGCGGTTTTCCAACGATACCGTTCACCTGTGGATACTGCGTTTTTCCAACGATACCGTTCACTTATGGATACTGCGTTTTTCCAACGATACCGTTCACCTATGGATACTGCGTTTTTCCAACGATACCGTTCACTTTTGGATACTGCGTTTTTCCAACGATACCGTTCACTTATGGATACTGCATTTTCCCAATGATAATAGGATGTTCTAACAATAATTTCCCATCTACAGTTATGACCTATGTAAGATTAATGGTTCTATTTTCGTGATGCATTGTCCGACAAGAATGGTCTTTTCGAGATGGGCCAGCATTGGGTTTAGGACTGAAGTCTCATTATAATATTTAAAACATAACAAGAGATAACGCACTCAGACTGTATACATATACTATATAAGATAATTGAAATATTAAATAAAACGTTCACATAGTTAATTCGGCCTACCTATCGGTTCTGATACTATGAGGCTATTCTGGTTTATGTATCCTTATGATTCTGATATTTTGATGACTGTTCGAATGTAGAAAAATGAACTGTTTTCTTGATTGTGGACTACATAATAATTTTGATACCAGCTTACGGTACGATGTAAATAAAGAGTGAAGGGCAATCTATTTCTAGAACGGAAGTTGTCATTACGCGCAAAAATCTTGTTGTATAAAATGGGATAGATCCGATATAAAGCATTTTCAATACATCACATGTCTTATGCGGAACAAGAACAATACGTATCTTTTTTAATGTCTCGTGTACGGAACTTAGAGGGAGTATTGTAATCGTGCATACAATTGAAATCGACATTGTGACAAAACTAGACGTTTTACATCTACCTGTGTCAAAAAAAAAAAAAAAAAAAAAAAAATTGTAATTGTGTGTGTGTATGTGCGTAAATGTGTAACCTCATTAGGTGGACGATGCTTCATATATATTTACAAAATCTTATATGCTGGATATCTGTCGACTTTTGAGAAGTAGTATTTTATTTCAACATTTCTGTAGCCCATACAAGTAAAATTGAAAATTACTGTTTCTCGATTTCTGATTTAAAGTGAAGGTTTAAAGTGTAAGCGCACTATGATGTCACAAGAAACAGTAACCTAACCTAACCTAACCTAACCTAACCTAACCTAACCTAACCTAACCTAACCTAACCTAACCTAACCTAACCTAACCTAACCTAACCTAACCTAACCTAAACTAACCTAACCTAACCTAACCTAAACTAACCTAACCTAACCTAACCTAACCTAACCTAACCTAACCTAACCTAACCTAACCTAACCTAACCTAACCTAACCTAACTTAACCTAACCTAACCTAACCTAACCTAACCTAACTTAACCTAACCTAACCTAACCGCACCTTAGCCAGGATTAAATTTGTAGTTCGAGATTGTAGAACGAGATTTTATTTTGATAACGTTTAAGACAATTTTGATTTAATTTTAAATATTTTTATATGTGTAGCTGAAGTTTATTTTTGGATCTCTCTACCTCTTTGGCTGTTTTCTTTTTTATCTCTAGATCACTCGGAGATATTTCCTGGCATATTCAATTTTCTATATTCTCTCTCTCTCTCTCTCTCTCTCTCTCTCTCTCTTTCTCTCTCTCCCTCTATCATTATTTTTCTTTTTCTCCCTTCCTCCTTTTCTCTTTTTCTCGTTTTCTCTCTCACTATCTTTTTCGCTTTCTCTCTTTCTTTCTTTCTCTCTTTCTTTCTCTCTATCCTTTTCTCTCTTTCTCACTGTCTCTTTGAAAAGCTTTTACGTCAAGAGCAACAATTCTCGAGAAAGTGGACCCCGTAGACTTTAATGAGATAAATTTGACTCTGAACACAGTGGAAAATGTGACAACAATACGGCCCTTGTGTCTAGTCATAGCCCCCCCCCCCCCCCACACTCACTCATCTCTGGGCCTTAATGCAAATGTTCTTTATTTTTTTTTTTATGGACTCCAGTCATAGCCCACATTAGTGAAATCCAAGCACAAAGTTTCCTCTTTCGAACCTGAAGTCCATAAATGTAAGTGTTCAAAACATACTCAAGTTTTGTTCTACCGTGGCTGTCCTTCTATTGTACGAGGGTTTGATCATCAAGGCCATAACTATAGACTAAATCAGTATCTTCAACAACAGCAACGGAAAATTACATTAAAATTTTTTTTTAAATAAAAAGTCTTGTTCTACAGTGTCTGTCCTTCTATTGTACGAGGGTTTGATCATCAAGGCCTTGACTATATCAGTATCTGTAACAGCAGCAACAAAAAATTACATATACGTATAGACTATATTATAATCTCCGTTAAAATACTGATATCAACACGGTATTATATTTGCAAGTAGAGACAGGGATACATTTATCTTTTTCAACGAGAACTCAGTTTGTGTTGGGAGGAAAATGAAAGTTAGCTAGAGCTAACTTTTATTAACCATGTTCACAATAACTGATTTAAATAAAAAGTTAACAAAAGGGTTGATGGCACTGGCCGTTGTTATGGAACTTTGTAAAAAAAAAAAGGTAGCGAGCTATAGTTTAACTTACATAAACATTGTGGTCGACTTATTACTTACAAGAAATATAATACTCTATATTTAAAAAAAACCGATATTGGTTTTTCTATGACTAAGCTGTAATTTCACTTACAGATCAACCATAATTACACTTACAGATCAACCATAATTACAATTACATATCAACCATAATTACACTTACATATCAACCATAATTACACTTACAGATCGACCATAATTACACTTACATATCAACCATGATTACACTTACAGATCAACTACAATTACACTTACAGATCAACCCTACTCCATCTGCCCGGTGACTTTAATGGCGTGGGTAGATTTCCTATCATCAAAGTGAAAAATTAGAAACGATTTCATTAGCCAAATTAACGCTAATTAAAATCAATTACCCGTTGTCGGTGTCATTGTTATCAATCAGTTTAGTAGACAGACGCTTACTTTGCTTTAGTGTACTTATATCGCAATTTTATTTTCCAAAAGATATTAGAGTTTCAAATAAATATTTTTAAAAAATTCCGAATTGCTTTATACGATTTCAATCTTCATAAATCTTTCTTAATAATCTGTCTACATTAATTTAGCTTGTGATTTTAAAACGTAACCCAATTGATTTTTTAAAAAAAATTATCCGATGGTTCTTTTCCCATGAAAATGAAAAAAAAAATTCTTTCCAAAGAGGAAGAGGATTTGTTTCCAAATTTTGGGTAAGGGTGGGGGTGGAGAAAGGTTGTCGTTTCCTGTCCAAAAGGCATGTCTTCTTAAAGGTGTGTCTTCCTGGAGGTGTTTCGTCCAAATAGTGCGTGAAGGGGAAAAAAAAACTGGGCCTGGGTTATTTCCCATACATCGCTACCCCTGGGTTATTTCCCTTACGCTGCTGACGTATGATACCGATGGGGAATCAGGAAGAAAAAGATAAAGTAAAGCCAGGATAGGGCATGAAGAATTCACTGAGGATGAAGATGAAGAAAAGGTATAAAAAAGTAAGAAAAAAAATGTAATTCAATAAGAGAAGAAAAGGAAAAAGGCGCGGCCGGGTCTGAGTAAACATGAGCGTAGCAACCTTAAGCCAACACGGGCTCTGGTCCGGGATACTTGCATGGGACATTTTTTTCTATACTTTGAACCCGTCATACTAAGTATACATTGTTTTTCCCCCCTCTCCTCACCCTCTTTGCTTAACTACAGGTTTATTAAAGCGTATATACCATCGTTTCACTAATTTCTTAAAATAAGATATACCCAACTTTTTTTCTTTCTTTTTTTTTTTTTTTTGGGTTCTTACCGGAAATTTATTTTTAGACTTTACAAATCGTTTGACTAATTTAGGTTAAGAACCTAAATCAACTTTCTAAAGATAGCCCCAATAGGGTGAGGTTTTCAACACATATCGTAGCCGAGCAGCACATATGGCCTGATATATAAAGCCGTGTCGCTAAACTCGGGCCGAGGTTTTATTTTGTACCCCAAGTTCTACCACGTGCAGGACAAGGGTTGTAGGGAGTAGCTAGGATTCGAACACACACAAAAAAGTGCAACAAGAAGAGAATGAGTAGCTATGTTATTAGTGTGTTTGTCTTGGTGTTGGTAGGCGTGTGTCTGACCCAACAAGGTAAGGTTTGTTAGACGTTAGGTTTAGGTTTAAGTTTAGGTGTAAGGTTTGTTAGACGTTAGGTTTAGGGGTTAAGTTTAGGTGTAAGGTTTGTTAGACGTTAGGTTTATGGGTTAAGTTTAGGTGTAAGGTTTGTTAGACGTTAGGTTTAGGTGTAGGTTTAGGGGTTTGGTTTAGGTGTAGGTGTAGGTGTAGGTGTAGATTTAGGTTTAGGTGTAGGTTTAGGTGTAGGTTTAGGTTTAGGTTTAGGTTTAGGTTTAGGTTTAGGTTTAGGTTTAGGTTTAGGTTTAGGTTTAGGTTTAGGTTTAGGTTTAGGTTTAGGTTTAGGTTTAGGTTTAGGTTTAGGTTCGTTAGGGCAGTTAGGTTTAGATGTAGTAAGTTAAATTTTAGGTCTAGCTGTAGGTTACGTCTTAGGTTTAGGATAGTTAGGACAGTTAAGATTATATATATATATATATATATATATATATATATATATATATATATATATATATATATATATATATATATATATATATATATATATATATAATATTAATTTATGATTTTTGAATCATGATAAATTGATTGGTTTATATATTAAAGAAATAATTGGTTTTGATACATGATATATTGATGGGTTTAGGGGCGTAAGAGTTTAGGGATTTTTTTCTTCTTTTTTTTTCCGCCTAAAACATGTAGTTTACTGAGTCAGTTTGCCTTGCATATTCGCTTTGTCCAGTGTTGGGTATAGATGAACAGTGTTGTCAGGCCTGTTTTCTGCGTGGAATGGCTATTTAGGATGTCTATAATTTTGTCTTTGTAATATAATTTAAAATAATGTAGTGTGTAATGTTTGATGTTTTTTCTCGGTATATGGTTATTCTTCGGTTGTTTGTTAGAGGTAAGTTTTGTATTTTGGATTCCGAGTGAATGTTCTAAGGGTTCTGATGAGTGTATTGTTATTTATGGTAGGTGGGACCCATCTTAGGGTTCCGTCGATTCGGTTCTTGTCGTAATTGGCGGAACTGACAATGTATGGTCCGTAGGTTTGTATTGTGTAGCGTGGTGACATCAAAGGAATCTGAGTTGAAAAACCACATGTCGGTTCTTCCGACTCGGGCAGATGAGGCTCGTTAGCTGGGGACAGCAACTCTTCTAGGAGAGACAACTCCAAAATCAAACAACTGCTGCCTTGTAGTTTGTTTTTGGTTGGACAAAGGCTATGGAAGCAAATCCAAAAAGAAAAGCAGGCTGAAATCGGAGTCAATGGCCTCAATGGCGCATAACCAGTTGACACGTATCCTTAATTGTGATGGAGGCGTGGTCGAGTCGGCAAAAGCTCATGGTTGATAAATTCGAAAAAGTCTCGAGTTCAAACCCTCTGGCAGATAAGGCTTGGTCCCCTCCAACACAAAAAATTAAGAACGAAGAAGAAGAAGAAGGTTCTTCCGAAATTGAATAGTAGAATAGGTTTTTTGCTAATCAGCTGCCTAATGACGTGGCTCTTAAGGTTAGGTAGACCTCTGCTATTGATAGTGACTTGCATCGTGTTGTCGTTGAAAAGATCCGGACAGTAGCATCCTTAGACAGGTCTAATGTGACTGTTGTTCCTGAAATGGATGGGACCATGGTTTACATTAAGCTGCAAGCGCCGTAACATTGTTACATTAGCATCTCTTCTCAAAAGCTTTCGCCTGAGGAATCAAATAAGTGGGCGCAACCCCACTGTAAATGTTACTTTGAAAATAGTAGGCGTCTGGAAATCTTTAGGCGAAATATTTACTCGATGTGAAGAGAAACCAGAGTTAAACCTAAGTTGTGAAAATACCTAAAGTACTTGGTCTAAACCCGCTGTTTCTGAACTTAAAAACAGTGAAATCGAAGAAAGGGATTATTTGGTAGTTTTAAACAGTTTCAAAGCCTTTTTTAAAAAAAAAATACTTTTATTTTCAAATTTAAAACAAATACAGTAACATCCCACACCATTTGGGTGGATATTTACAAGGTAGTTGCATAGATGTACAGAGTATAGTACATAAATATATAAATAAGTAAATTAATACATGTTTTACATTGGATTTAAAGCATGTTGGTAGACAAATTGGACAGCAGCTGGTGAGTGAAAAAGTGTAACATATGGAAGACTTGAGAGTTCAGTGATGATAAACTTGTTTTTTAAACGAATTTAATAAAAAAAATAGTAAAACAATTAGTTGCAAATAGTAATTATTAGAAAATTTCAAAACTATTTTAAAATAATTTTTTGCAAAAAAATAACTGTTTAATATTTTCTTCTTTTTATATTTTTAAATTTATTTGTCAAAGAATATTCAGTTTTGTGACACAGTAAATATTATTAAAATTTTATTTGTAGATTAGATTTATCATCACATTCCTGCTACACCTGCACGCTATGTGTCTAAAGCAGGGGTCTCCAAACTACGGCCCGCGGGCCGGATGCGGCCCGCGAGGTCATTTTATCCGGCCCGCGACGATCTTTTTGTCCACTGAATAAATGTTTGTTGAAGATGGCTGATGAGCTTTGCACAGAAAATTCAAAACTATTTGAAAATGTAGCTCTGGGTGCAAATACAATTACTCGTCGTGTTGCAGACAATGGTGAAAAATTCAAGCAAGTTTCGCCATTTTTCAATTGAAATGGATGAGTCGCTGGGCAGCTGTTCCACTTCTCAACTTCTTGTGTACATTAGAGGTGTGGATGAAAACATGAGCATAATTCAAAAGCTGGCTTCCCTTCATATAATGTATGACCTTAGATAGTTCAGAGACAAACACAAAATCGCAAGATTTACCATATTTCAAATCGGTAAGATAAATAATTTTGCGAGAAAATTCTGAAAAGAGTATCTAAGAAAAGAAATAGGCGACTTCCTGATAGTAAAGGCTAGTCACAGCCATTATTGTCTGATGAAGAGTGGGTATAGAAATTGGCCTCTACTGCAGACATAACTAGTCATTTAAATTTTTTAACCTAAAACGGCAAGAGAGTGAAATCTAGTTTCTGATCTATACACCCACCTAAAGGCCTTTAGACACAAACTTGTCATGTTTTTGGAACAAGTACAGGCTAACAACTTGACTCACTTTCAGCAGTGCAAGGTCTTTACGGCTGAAGCAACAACTGAGTTCCCCACGTCATTTACATGCGAGATCACCAAAGACCTCCAGCTGCAGTTGCAGTGGCGGTTTTCTGATTTGGATTCAAAGGCAGAAGAAGTGAGACTGTTTCAAAGCCCATTTGAAGCAAATGTGGCCAGTTGCAAAGATGAACTGCAGCTGGAGGTCATTGAATTGCAAGAAAATGACTTCCTTAGAGACATGTTCAAAGAAGGGCGTATGGGTTTTCATACGTTTTTGCACAAGAAGACTTTCCTAATTTTAAACCTTTTGCATCAAAGTACCTTTCAAATTTTCGAACAACATACCTGTGTGAACAAACATTTTCAAGAATGAAATACGCGAAGAACAATTTGAGAGCCAACATGGACCTGTGGGGGGTGGGGGGTGTTCACTTGAAATTTTGTATACATTTCTATATAAATTATATTTAGTTGGGGGAAGTAGACGTTCTTCGGGGAGGGGGGGGGGCGCCACGACCCTGAAGATATGCCTTAAAGAAACTCTGGCCCCCGAATTGATATTTGATAGTTAATGCGGCCCTCGGGCTGAAAAGTTTGGAGACCCCTGGTCTAAAGGAAAATCAAATAAAAATACGTTAACAGAACGTCCTCAAAAGATCACCTCCCTTATCAAATAAATACATGTTTTGCACTACACGTTCAGAATAAAGAAATAATATTTTATATATTATTTTATATTTTATATAGAGATGGACAATAACGTTTCTGTTAAACTTAATTAATAAAAAATTACTCGCACAGTCCTTCGCCGTATGATTATACTAAACATTTTTATCGAATTTGTTTTTTATAACTATAAAATTTAATTTGGTTTTAATTTCTGGCCCAGATGGGCTGAATCATGAATGTGAATAATTTTTTATATGATAAAAGTGATGTCAAATTTTTGTTTGTCATTGTCAATTAAAAAAAAACGACGTTAAGTTGAAATGAAACCCTAAGAAATTAGATCAAATATTTAAAAAAAAATTAATGTACTGGTTTATTATAATTTGTGTATATGGAATTATTTAAAGGTAGTTTTTAATTAATTTCTAAGCTAGAATTTAAAAAAACAAACAACTCTTAAATTACCAGAAAGAGAAAGTATTTTTTACGATTTGACAACAATTTGAATCACCATTTGACAAAATATTGACATTGTATGTATACCTAATGATTAAAGCCTTATTGTGTTATAACTTACTTAACATCTTCTCACAAAGTCCTCATCAAACCTCACCTCTCCCAACCCATCATTGTATTCAATTTTCAACCCTCCCATCCCTCCCCCCCCCTAAAAAAATTAATTAAATAAAAAATATTAACTACATTTTTGAGCCCCCCCCCCCCAAATCTTTTTTAGATGCATCACTGTATTATATTTTAACTGTCAACTCTCAAATTCATCACTGTTATATTTTTTAACCCTCACTCCCCTCCCCTCCCCCTAAACTCATCACTAACATTTTTCAGCCCCCCCCCCCACCAAAGTCACCTACTCTAACATTTCTCACCCCCCCCCCCACCTAACTCACCTACTCTAACATTTCTCACCCCCCCCCCACCTAACTCACCTACTCTAACATTTCTCACCCCCCCCCCACCTAACTCACCTACTCTAACATTTCTCACCCCCCCCCCACCTAACTCACCTACTCTAACATTTCTCACCCCTCACTCTCCCCCCCCCCCCCCCCACCAAACTCACCTACTCTAACATCTTACATCCCTCACCCCTCACCTCTTGTAACATTGTGCTCCTCAGCCATGGGTTGTACCGACAACGAGATCCAGGCGGTGGATCCGTACAGCAGTTGCTCCACGGAGTACAGGGTGTGTGAGCAGAACGTCTTCCGTAGGGCCATGTGTGTCAACGGCTACATCAACTTGGCCACCAAACGATGCGAGCCCAGCAAGTCACAGTGCCCTGACCTAGGTAACACGTCACGTGACAAGAGACATCCAATCGGATGGGGTTATTCTGTTGATATTTCGTTTATTTTAATGATATATTTTTTTAAACGTAGATGCGGATATTTTGCATTTTGCCTGCACTCACTGCAGTGTTTCTTTCAGCCATTTTCGATGGAGGGTTAGTGGGAATTTGAAATTACCATTGGGGTATTAGGGGGGGGGGGGCACTTAAAACTTCCGGAAATGGGCAGACGACACTGATGCAATTTCATATTTTCTATATAAATGAATATTTTTTTCTTTGTCGTCCGGGCAGAGGGGTTGGGGGGGGGGGAATGGACGTTCTCGGAAAGATAGTACCCCCCCTCCACCCTGAGAGATGCCTGAAAGAAATACTGATTACCTTAGTCACATACAAATTATTGACGAATTTTCTAAGAAAATCTGTTCCACCCGTCTGTCCCCATTTCCCCTAATTAAACATCCTTTGAGACAAGGCGCCCTCTATTGTCACCAACTTACGTCATGCAATAGTTAAACATTCCAGCGGGATTGAAGACGCATCGCTTGCTGTAAAACATTACATAGAGCCTGCTAGTTCTCTCGGTGCCCTGTCAAAACGGCCCGGGACAAATCGGCCCCGTCAAAACGGCCCCGTTAATACGACCCCGTCAAATCGACTCCCGACAAACCGACCCCGTCAAAATAGCCCCGTCAAAAGGGCCCCGACTTACTGGCTCCCGTCAAATGGGCTCCCGTCATATTGACTTGCGACATATAGGCTCCCGACAAATGGGCTCCCGATATTTAGGCTCCCGACAAATGGACTCCCGACATATTAACCCCTGACAAATAGGCTCAGGACATATTGGCTCCCGACAAAGCGGCTCCCGACATATTGGCTCCCGACATAAGGGCTCAAGACAAATGGGCTCCCGGCAAATGGGCTCACGACATTTTGGCTACCGACAAATGGGCTCCCGACATATTGGCTCCCGGCGATTGGTCTCCCGACATATTGGCTTTTGACAAAATGACTCCCGACATATTGGCTCCAGAAAAATGAATGACATGACCACTATTTGCATAAAAGTAACCATTGTGTCCTACCTCCAATACCACCATAACCTCTTTTTAATGCCCGAATGAAATTATTTTTTCATGAACCAACATTAATTCACAAACAAATCGAGCCCTTAACAGCTAAATTCCGCCAATTCTAAAGTTTTGATAACGTTTAATTTACAACAGAAAAGATCTGTTGCTTAAAAGCGAGCACAGAAGTGTAAATGTATGATATACATGATGTTAACATGATAACAGCATTTTGTTTTGATAACCTACAAGCACAGTGGCGTAGCGAGGTCGGGTGTCACCCGGTGCGGCACTTAATGGTGTCACCCCCCCCAGAGGCGTTGCGACCCTTCCCGGGGACAAACTTTCAAGTTTTCGATTTGCACCCCCCCCCCCCCCCAAACTTTTGATTTGCACCCCCACCCCCTCAACTTTTTGTCTATATATTTTGCTATTTTTTGCCTTTGTGTCACCCCCCTAAATGGTGTCACCCGGTGCGGTCCGCACCCCCCGCTGAGTTGGAACAGCCTATAACCGACTCAATTATGGATGTCATAGATAGATGACCCTTAAATTAAAACATACTATATTTTATAATAGATAAACTAATAAAAAAATAAGGCCTGCCGAACAAGAGATGCATACGTTGTATTACATAAGAGTGTTGGATAAGCTAACTCTAAAGAATATTGATGAAGGGGTCCCACTGACAGATGTCATATTCAATGAGACCGCTTTGCCGGGAGACTTAGTCTCTACAGAAACGGTATTGTCAGTGCAGTGGCGTAGCTAGGATTTTTGGGCCCCTATGCAAAAATTACCTTCGTCAGCCGTTAGGCCAGTGGCGTCGCTAGGTCGGGTCTCACCCGGTGCGGCACTTCGTATTGTCACCCCCCTCCCAGGAAACAAAGCATATATATATATATATGTATATATATATATGTATATATATATATATATATATATATATATATATATATATATATATATATATATATATATATATATATATATATATATATATATATATATATATATATATATGTGTGTGTGTGTGTGTGTGTGTCGGCCTACATAGGCCTAAAATTTATATATATGCCACATACTGGTACACGTACGTGTTTAAGCTTTAATCACTGCTGACTTAATAGTAACGATGTTTATCTACAGTCTGTTTATAATACAGTTGGTTGGATGTAGCATTGTTTTCTTTATAGTTTACGTTTACGTCGTGGTGTCACACCCCCCCCCCCTCTTGATATAATTTTCGATTTGTACTTAGAAGACTATTTAACTTTAACTAATGGATCTGTAAAATGGCATTTCATTCTATAAATTTTACAATTTTTTGCCTTTGGTGTCACCCCCCCCTAAATGGTGTCACCCGTTGCGGTCCGCACCCCCCGCCTCGCCTTCGCTACGCCTCTGCGTTAGGCTACAGAGGAGTTAAACGAAGAGATCAACTTCTACTTACGATGGATATTTTTTAATATATAAATATTCTGAAGGCAACATTTTGTATTTTATGTCCTGATTTTGTATTTATACTATATTATTATGCTTGCCTACTACTGCTAAAAAGTTAATTTAAAGGCTGATTCTCTCAATGTCTTGCACGACAAAGTGATATAGCCTGTAGTGTTATTATAACGATTGGGCTCTGTTTGACCCACAAACACTGAATCCCACTGCCGAAACGGTGGGGGGGGGGGGGCTTTTTGGAACTTTTAACCTTTTTCTTTTTTAAAATTATTTATATGTAACAAATATTAACATTCCATTGTAAAAGTTTTAATTTTTTATGAGGGAAAAGGGCCCCTATGTTCCTTGGGCCCCCATGCCTTGCTTACGCTAGCTTTACGGTAGCTACGCCACTGTGTCAGTGGTCCTTTTGTCTGAAGCCAAATTGACAGGAGCCTTTTTGTCGGGAGCCAAAATGACGCTAGCCTATTTGTCGGGAGTCGTAATGACGGGGGCCGTTTTGTGGAGAAACTAAATGGCGGGAGCCTATTTGTCGGGAGTCGTAATGACGGGGGCCGTTTTGTGGAAAAAACTAAATGACGGGAGACTATATGTCGGGAGCCAAAATGACGGGAGCCTATTTGTCAGGAGCCTTATTGACTGGAGCCCTTTTGTCGGGAGCCTATATAACGGGAGCCTATTTGTCGGTAGCCTAAATGACGGGAGCCTATTTGTCGGGAGCCTATATGACGGGGTCCATATGTCGCTGGCCCTTTTGACGGGGCCGATTTGACGGGGTCGTTTTGACGGGGTCGTTTTGTCGGGGTCGTTTTGACGGGGCCGTTTCGTCATTGGCCGAATTGACGCCGCACGAGTTCTCTCATACACACAGTAGCGTAGCGAGGGGGGGGCGGGGGGGACATATGTCCCCGGGCGCCGAGCTTAGGGGGCGCCTAAATGGGTTGGAAAAATAAATTGAAATGTTGAGGGGGGTGCAAATTGAAAGTTTGAGGGGGGGGGGTGCAAATCAAAATCTCGAGGCGGGGTGCAAATCGAAAGTTTGAGGGGGAGGGTGCAAATCGAAATCTCGAGGGGGGGGGGGTGCAAATCGAAAGTTTGAGGGGGGGGGGGTGCAAATCAAAATCTCGAGGCGGGGTGCAAATCGAAAGTTTGAGGGGGGGGGGGGTGCAAATCAAAATCTCGAGGCGGGGTGCAAATCGAAAGTTTGAGGGGGGGGGGGTGCAAATCGAAATCTCGAGGGGGGGGGGTGCAAATCGAAAAGTTTGTCCCCGGGCGCCGGGAAGGGTCGCTACGCCTCTGCATACACAGGGTCTTGAGTTTTTTACAGTGACTAGTTGTTGGGGGGAGGGGGGAGTTGACTACTCTTATCAAATGAGAAAACATTTTTACTACGATTATTAACAGTAGGGTCCTATCGTACTTGGTTAAGCTTTGCTAAGCTTGTCCTGCTTAACCTTGACTCTAAACGTAACACTAACCCTGATCCTAATCCTAGGTTCAGTGCGTGTACCATATTTCCAGTGCTAAAATACATTAAAACAATTCTCAGGTCAAGTAAGTTTTAATGCCGTTTTCAAACTTCTATGTTAAAAACTAAGTCTTTTTGACCTACATAGATTTTCAGGACAAAAAATTACAAAATGTCTCTTTAATACTCGCCTGTTTATTTCTATCTTTCAAATAAAAAATTCCAACTTCTCTGAAGATTTAATTAATCTTCTTAAATTAATTAATTAAAACCTCCATCGTTGTGTATATATAGCTCGGTGCCATGTTTTCTAGACCCCCATCCCATTTACAAGGGTTGCACCCCAAATCCCCATTGTCTACACAAATTTAGCAACTCTTTTAAGTCATTTAGGCGGTCGTTACGGCATTAATATTAAAATTAATTTAATTCGTCACTCAACTTGTATTAAAAACCTTGTTACGCTGCTTTACACCATTCGTCACTCAACTTGTATTACGTTATTACAGAGGCAACAGATTGTAAATATTAGTAACAAAATCGTATCATTTCATTTCTGAATGAAGTGTTGCGAGCGTTCAGGGCGTGTTACAGTAATGGTGTGTTACAGATGTGTGTTCAGTGATTCATCTACACATTCGGCCATAGTCATCGTGCGAGCGCACAGACACGCACATTATAAATACACAGATACACACTCGCAACCGTCTCTGGTTTATTTGAGATCATGTCGTAGGTCTATAGACCAAACACACACACACACACACACACACACACACACCTCTTTGTATCCTGTATCCTGTAAGGTGGGGCCCCACCCATACCCACAAACCCACGACACTCTTCTTGGTATCGTCTCAATGTCTAAAGGATCATTGATAGCGATGATTACACAAGTCGATGTCCAGAAAAACGTATTGAACAATCTGACTAAGCACCGCCCCGTCTTGTGTTAGTAGAACACAATTTACCCATTCACAGTTTTGTTAAACTTGACGTAAAAAGGGCCGTAACCTATTATAAAGAAATTATTCCCACATTTGTGTTTGCTTTTGGTAGTGTAATTCACATCAGTTCACTAGCCAAAGTAGGACCGAGGAACGGAAGTGAGTTTTAGTCACATGATATTAGGGTCTATTTTTATTCAGTATTTCAAAATACAGGTAGCGCTTATTTCGGCGGACGATAGAGGAAGTACGCAAACGTTCTTAGATCCAAGGAAGTAAAAGTAGGTCACATTCCTGGATGGGGTTTCAATATGGGATAATGAGAAGATTTAAAGATTTAGGGGATCATCTCCTTTCTCTGTAGACCGATTCAGTTAATGCCCTATACGAGTCACGCAGGCCTAATGTAGCTAATATAAAATCTAGAAGATTAAGGAAGAGTAGACAAAGGGAGGGTAAAGATGTGATTTCAACATAACTAAAGGATTCTCTCCTTTTTAGTTTTTATACTTAATTTGAAAGGGCCATGGCTGTTGCCCGGGTCGCCCCTCACATCAGGGCATAATAGATATTTAAACTTGAATCACCTGGGATAATTCAGACGGATGACTAACAACAGGTGTAAACGATGTATTGTATTCTAACCCACTCCCTACCACATCTTATTATTACCAGTATCATTGTCATGAAAATTAAGCCCCCTCCCGGTTCTGAAAGCGGAGCAGCTGACCTGACGGACAATCACTCTTCTTGGCTTGTTCCGTGTTCGGTATTACTTTGATTGCTTCCCTTTACACACTAACTAATTACGGACCGACTAACTGAAATATAATCATAAATATTGTACTTATATTTTGAGAGCTTTTGGCTTCATTAAATTTAAAATTTTGAAAGATGTTAGCATTCAAAGGGACACGAAAGCACCGTCGTCAATAGCTGTAATTTTAAGTGATGTTAATTTAAGGGTTCATGGTGTGAGTGGAGGGGGGGGGGGGGGGGAGGGATGTTCTTGGGATAAGTGTGTGTGTGGGGGGGGGGGGGGGGGGAGGGGGGTATCTCTAATCCCCTTAACACCCATTGATAAAAAAAAACGCCACACCAATAAAAATTAGATATAGATAACAATATATTTAAAATTGTAAATGTTGGAATCAACTATGTAATTTACCTTTAATTGTGTTGATTAATTATTTTTTTCTTCACACCTGTAGACATAGCAATCTTGTAATGACAAGGGAGGTCAAGGCGACTTGCCTTGACCTATTGTGCTGACAAAATATGCTTTATTTAAAATCAACAATTACATTTCGATCATTTTTTTAAAAATAATTTATATATTTTTTTATTCTGCTAGCTATCGCTGACAAAGCTTTCGGTAATTTCGGACTGAGAAAGAAACGTCAAGCTACCGTACCAGGTAAGATTGTCACGTCAAAAAAAATAATTATAATAAACGGTTTTAGGATTTGTGTGTGGTTATCTTTTAAAAAAAAAAAAAAAAAAAAAAAAAAGATTTCATTGGGTCTTGTCCAGATCAGCTCCGCCACTAATGCAAAAAGTGTTCGGGCGAAAAGTTAAACCCTGCCACTTCCGAATATTGAATATTTCAACACACGCCATAAAAACAAATCCTTATACGCCTCTAGGGTTAGTGCTAGGGTTTGGGTTGGGGATCGGGTTAAGGATACCAAAATACAGACCTTTTAATGCAAATTATATAAAATCTAAAAGTACATGTTTCATATCATCTTTTATTAACTTTTTTTTGGGTGGCAGGTTTAACTTTTTAGGCGGAGCTTATCTGGACATGATCCATTTCATAATTCAACATTATCTGACCATTCATTTCACGATTCAACACTATCTGAGCATCCATTTCATAATTCAAAATTATCTGAGCATCCATTTCATAATTCAACATTATCTGACCATCCATTTCATAATTCAACATTATCTGAGCATCCATTTCATAATTCAACATTATCTGACCATCCATTTCACGATTCAACATTATCTGACCAAACGAGTATGAAGTGTTAGTTTCAGAGTTTCATAAA
This sequence comes from Physella acuta, assembly GCF_028476545.2. Classification (NCBI taxonomy): domain Eukaryota; kingdom Metazoa; phylum Mollusca; class Gastropoda; family Physidae; genus Physella; species Physella acuta. Next base: position 92,313 of record NW_026731933.1, on the reverse strand, counting down.
AAAACGAAACTTGTTGAGGGTAAGGTTAGCTAAATCTGAGGCCATCTGAGTGTTGTTTTACTCTCATATTTTCTCATCAGACTGTACAAGATCTGTTTTACTCTTATATTTTCTCATCAGACTGTACAAGATCTGTTTTACTATCATATTTTCTCATCAGACTGTACAAGATCTGTTTTACTATCATATTTTCTCATCAGACTGTACAAGATTTGTTTTACTCTCATATTTTCTCATCAGACTGTTCAAGATTTGTTTTACTCTCATATTTTCTCATCAGACTGTACAAGATCTGTTTTACTCTTATATTTTCTCATCAGACTGTACAAGATCTGTTTTACTATTATATTTTCTCATCAGACTGCACAAGATCTGTTTTACTCTTATATTTTCTCATCAGACTGTACAAGATTTACTCTTATATTTTCTCATCAGACTGTACAAGATCTGTTTTACTATCATATTTTCTCATCAGACTGCACAAGATCTGTTTTACTATCATATTTTCTCATCAGACTGTACAAGATCTATTTTACTCTTATATTTTCTCATCAGACTGTACAAGATCTGTTTTACTCTTATATTTTCTCATCAGACTGTACGAGATCTGTTTTACTCTTATATTTTCTCATCAGACTGTTCAAGATCTGTTTTACTCTTATATTTTCTCATCAGACTGTACAAGATCTGTTTTACTATCATATTTTCTCATCAGACTGTACAAGATATGTTTTACTATCATATTTTCTCATCAGACTGTACAAGATCTGTTTTACTATATTTTCTCATCAGACTGTACAAGATATGTTTTACTATCATATTTTCTCATCAGACTGTACAAGATCTGTTTTACTATATTTTCTCATCAGACTGTACAAGATCTGTTTTACTATCATATTTTCTCATCAGACTGTACAAGATATGTTTTACTATCATATTTTCTCATCAGACTGTACAAGATCTGTTTTACTATCATATTTTCTCATCAGACTGTACAAGATCTGTTTTACTATATTTTCTCATCAGACTGTACAAGATATGTTTTACTATCATATTTTCTCATCAGACTGTACAAGATCTGTTTTACTCTTATATTTTCTCATCAGACTGTACAAGATCTGTTTTACTATCATATTTTCTCATCAGACTGTACAAGATCTGTTTTACTCTTATATTTTCTCATCAGACTGTACAAGATCGTTCCTCTGTCCAGCTGATATGACCAACGTCTTTATCTACCCTGACTGGCAAAACAGAAACTGTGACAGGTTTGTTTTTTTCTAAACTATACGCTCTTAGATACTCAAAATATACTTTTAGTTAAAATATTTTTTAGTTTTGCGTCAATATTGGTGTGTCAATATTTTAGACATATTACTTTTTTTTTCTAAACTATACGCTCTTAGAAACTCAAAATATACTTTAAGTTAATGTGTGCTAGTTTTTGTATCATCTTTGTGTCTATATTTTAGACATATTTTTCTAAACGGTCTGGGTTATTCCACAAACATTTTGTTCTATTTTTACCTTCTCGTATACAGGGTTCAGGGCGAAAGATTCTGATCATACAAAATTTCGAAATCGATATTGATAAATCTCGATGTTTTACAACTTCCTAAATCAGAAAAACTCAGTATTGCAATCCTGTCTGTATGTGCGTCTGTATGTATCTGTGTGAGTGTATAAATAACCTAGTAACGACATTTTATCTAAAGGTACTATATCCATACTTTATTTTATATCAACTTTTGAGGGACTTTGGGTTACTGGAAATGGTTCAATAACGTAGATTTTATTCAACTTAAGAGTGATTTCCGATCACCGGAAATAGCACTTTATCTCTGGGTTTTTTTTTTCCAGAAACGTTACGGTTTTGTCTTTCTATATCATGATCTCATAAAGCAACATTTTCTATAAACTCCTCGCCTCAATGATTATTTGTTTTCTCGAAAAACGAGTAGTTTTAGCAAAAGCCTCTATATTTATGTGTCCCAATTCAATAGAAGTGCCATCTCAACCTTTACTGTTCAAGGTTTCTTTCAGGCATTTTTCTTCGAGGAGGGGCACATAAAATTTCCAGGGGATTGGGAAACATAGGTCAAAGTACCTACTTTTTTTTTTTACAAAGGTTGTATATTTTTCTATTTCACCGGGGAAGCTGTGGACGCTGTGGCCAGTCCTCCCCCACACAAAGAATAGGACATGCCTGAAAGAAACAGTTACTTTTACATACGATTATACGAGAGAATTTAGGGGAGTTAACTCGCGCTTATTTTTCTTCCAGCTACGTCGTCTGCTGGAGTGGGGAGTTGATTATCGCCTCCTGTAAAGCAGACAACTACACCTACTACAACCCTAACCGACTCAGCTGCGAGGAGACGGCGTCGCCTAGCAACACATGCGTCTTCCGTGAATACACGATCTTCCCTTAAAGAAGACGCTTTAAGATTTGTTCATTTCAAAAAGGATCTCAAAATTGTACACGCTTTTTTTTTTGGAAAATAAATTTGTTTTGTTATAAAAAAAAGAATAAACATTCCATCAAATAGACTTCAAACTTTTTATAACTTTATCATATATCTATATAAATCTCTCTCTCTTTTTCTCTTTTCTCTCTCTCTCTCTCTCTCTGTCTTTCTCGAGATCTCTGTATATATATATATATATATATATATATATATATATATATATATATATATATATATATATATATATATATATATATATATATATATATATATATATATATATATATATATATATATATTGGATGAAGGGAGGTTTCTGTGTGTCAGGGCCTGGACCATCCTAGACATCATAAGTCGGCGCAACACCAGCAAATGGTCAAACGTAATGTTTTGTTTGATGTAAGAAGTTTGTTTCGTTTGGTTCTGTTTTGTGTCAGTTTTATCTATTCTTTTTTAAACTTTTGGTTCCATATTTTGTTGAATAAATTTATATTAACTGTAAAAGTTTTTGTTTTATTTTAGTAGCTTATTATTTAGACTAAGGTTAGGGTTTAACCACTGTGGGTTCTACCACGGTTGCACTGACCGGACAGATTAGTTAGTTAAGCCTAGAAGGGTAGATTTTAAGGTATCCCCCCCTAGCAGGGCTTACAAATTGGTAGCACGAGTGGGGTCAGTGCTTTAGTCTAGGTAAATTTTTGTCTTTTTTTGATAGGGCTAAGGGAAGCTTAGTTAAAATTTTTGTTTTTTTTGATAGGCCCTTTTTGGAACCATATGTGTGTAGTTTGTGTGTAGTGTAGGGATTGTTTGTTGTTTAAACACCCAGTCAGGTTGGCGGAGAGACGTGCCTTGGTGAGCCTCCAGTGTGCTAGGCGGGACAAGGCGCGGTGTGTGGCGCGTGATCTGGTGTGTGAGGCGGACCTACCACCGAAAGGCCTACGGCGAAACCCCTTGACCCACAAAGAGGGCTGCTGGACACCCGCCCCACAGGTGTGTCGAGTCGGGCACACGATCATTGGAGGCGGGTAACAGCACGAGAGCCAGTGGGGCAAGGCGGTTGCGTCACCACCTGGCCCAACCAAGCGGACGCTCCCCACCAACGAGAGGCCTATGACGTCAATTCCTGAACCCACAAAGAGGGCTACTGGACACCCCGCCCCACAGGTGTGTCGAAGCGGAGGCACGATCGTTGGGGGCGGGTAACAGTCGGAGAGCCAGTGGTGAAAGGCGGTGGCGTCATATCTGAACCAATTTTACCGGTGGTCTGGCGCTGAGGCCAGAACTAGAACACGGTGTGTTGTGTAGTGGACGGGATGGACAGGCAACGGGTGCCATTAGTAGCGGGCGGGTCTAGCCTGACCCTTGCCCTTCCGGATGAACGACCGACAGGACTAGTACTCAGTGAAGGGACCACTATCTTGGTGCCTTGAGTTTTTTTAGGAAGCACAGAGACGCAAGATTAATGTTATTGTACATTGTTTTTTTGCATTCAAGCTTATAGGCTTGGTGTGAGAGATGGGTGCATGTATTATTTTAAGATTGTTATATGCATTTTGTCTTACAGGGTCTGTAAGATTTTAAAAAGGGGTGAATGTGAGCGGGTGAATGGATTATTTATTTTGTATTAATATATTTGTTGCGAATCTGCGAGTTCATGGTGGTCCTATGGGGATCAGACACGGGGTCCCCTTCCGTCCGAAGCGGACAGTATAAATTAACCGGTCGGACGATTTTCTCCCTCTTTTTGACCCACGGCGAGATGTAGGTCGGGTCAGGTTTCTGCGTGGGCGCACCTCACGCGTGGAGGTATTTGTTTTTTTATACTTTATCTTTATGTGATTTGTATGAATGCGACTGTCGATGTTTCTCGTTTTCTTTCATTTTCGTCTAAAACGAGATAGTGAGCATCGGCATGTCTGGTATGCACGTGGTGTGTTATTTTGTTATTTTGAATTAAAATGTATTTTTGATGTTTTCTAAACCCTTGGCGTGTGTTTCGGACCACGTGGTTTAGGCCAGTGTTTTTAGGAGTGTTTCCTAAACTGGTGTGAATGCGTGTGTGCATTTACCTGATTGTTTTATGATGTTGTTATTGACTAGGATTGGCTTAGTCAATAGTCAGTTGGTTAGACAGTAATTAGATTAGTATATTTTAGTTGCCTCGAGTTTTAGGTTGTTTAAAATTAATGTGTGTGCTGTTTCGTGCAACGTCATGTTGAGTATCGCTTGCTTTGTGTCTGCCTTCATTGGGGCCTTAGCGGAGTGTGTTAACTTTAATGTTATCAATATAGATGTTGTTTATGTAAACCAATGGCTTCGGGCTTCCTTGTGTAGGAAAGATTGGTTCTACGATGAATTTGTTTACACGTTATTTTTAAGTTGCTAGTTTCTTGGTTAGACAGTGGTTAGTTGTTTTTGAGAATTGCTTTTAGAATTGTATAGTAAGGATTAGTTTTACTCGAGGCTTTAGCTAGATAGAAGTAGTAGGTAGCATTTTGAACTTGTGTATATATTTATGTATATATCTGCCATTACCATGCATTTTTCTTATGTTTTCCTTTTCTTTTTCTCTTCCCCCCCCCCCTTCCAGTGAGGTTGCTTGTGCAACTTGGCTGGGTGTTTTGTTATATATGAATTGTTTTGTTATATATGAATTGTTTTGTTATATATGAATTGTTTTGTTTGGTGTAAAAAGTTTGTTGTATACGTATTGTGTTCTACGTAATGTATTGTACGTAGTGGTTTTACGTAGTGTTTTGTTTGGTGTGGACTTTTGGATGTCGAGAATGGATGAAGGGAGGTTTCTGTGTGTCAGGGCCTGGACCATCCTAGACATCATAAGTCGGCGCAACACCAGCAAATGGTCAAACGTAATGTTTTGTTTGATGTAAGAAGTTTGTTTCGTTTGGTTCTGTTTTGTGTCAGTTTTATCTATTCTTTTTTAAACTTTTGGTTCCATATTTTGTTGAATAAATTTATATTAACTGTAAAAGTTTTTGTTTTATTTTAGTAGCTTATTATTTAGACTAAGGTTAGGGTTTAACCACTGTGGGTTCTACCACGGTTGCACTGACCGGACAGATTAGTTAGTTAAGCCTAGAAGGGTAGATTTTAAGGTATCCCCCCCTAGCAGGGCTTACATATATATTATATAAATATATACGCACATCCAGAGACGGATCCGGGCTCTAGAAATGAGATTCTGATGTCTGCATAGACGCCTGTGTATTAAGTCCATACACGAATTATATAATAAAAGACGAGGTTCGTTAAAGGTTCATCAGCGTGATTAGTCCTGTTAAAGATTTGCTTAGTATTATCTGGGTAAAGTCACTCAGATGGTAGGGTCACGTCACAATATTCAGCGGCTTTTGGAAGACAATCGTGCAAGTGATAATGGGGGAGGGGGGAGGGTAACAGAGGAGGAGATGGCTGGACGACATCCGGGACTGGGTCGGATTGTCCGTTGCAGATTCCCTGAGGGCATCAGAGCAGCGCACCTTTGGAAAGATGCAACCATGGTGCCCAACAACCATCCGACGGAGTTTTGAGAATAGGAGGGTAGGATAGCTGCTCACATAATGTTTGCATCTAAAAGTCTGGTAGCTCTTCATACACTTGGGTTCAAAAGACAGGTTATGGATGTATATCTAAAAGACAAATTGCATGACTGATGTTCCTAAGTAAGTTGCCATGAAACCCAACAGTCCAACCACATTTTATTGGCACTATTATTATATTTAATATCTAGTTAAAAAAAACTTAGACAAAAAAGCAATGGTTTATTTTTGTTGACATTACATTTTCGATGTTTATTAACAATGTTCGGGCTCAAGTGAGTATAATCAGTTGTATCAGTCAGTCATCAATGTAGTTATTTTCAAGCAGAGTTTCTTCCAGGCATCTCTTCGGGGGGGGGGGGGGGGGCTTCTACCGACACCCCCCCCCCCCCACCCGAACGAAATGGAATTCATATAGAAAATATATACTTTTAACAATGTCCGTCTCCGGAAAATTTTGTGCTCTTCCCCCCCCCCCCCCCCCCCGAAAATTTCAAGTGCGCACCCCCCCCCCCCCCCCGAGAAAAAAGTCTGGAAGAAACACTGTTTTCAGGTGTTATCTACTTTGATGGATTCTACATAGGAAGATTAATAGACGTTTAAACAGACTTTACACTGCTTTAGACCAGGGTCTGACTAACCCAATTCTACATGATTGGTATGTTCAGCTTCAGCTTTGATACACAATACAATGCAAACTCAGTATAGTACTTAATTTTCACGTAAGGGGTCATATTTCTTGCTGGGGGAAAACTGATTTATAGTGCAGTGTTTCTTACAGACTTTTTTACGGGGGGGGGGGGGGGGTTGGGGTGAGAGAGAGGCATTTGAAATTTTTCCGGGGGGAGGGGGGGGGGGGCGGACACTGTTAAAAATACATATTTTCTATATAAATTCCATTTCGTTCGGGGGGGGGGGGTTAGACTTTCTACGGGGGGGGGGGGGGAGGAGCCCTCCCGAAGAGATGCCTGGAAGAATCTGAGTGCAATAGGCTATATATTTTATTATTAACACAAGATCGTTCGTTGCTAGCGTCCAATTTACTGGACTTTTTTTATAAAGCGATATTTTTAATAGTAGGACCTATTCAATTTTAAAAAAAAATCGATAGTCATTTCTTCATTTAGTGTCCAAAAACGAAACAAAAAAATTACGAAAAATTTGAGAACTTAAGGTTTTTATATTTGTTTTATTAATTAAACAATCAGGCATTTAGCCTAACGGCTATTCTTGTCTGACAACTATGAACGTTTTTCTTTAGTAACGTCCCTTGGTAGGCGGTATCTCTTCGTTTGAGAAAACAATTTTTAAAAAAACATGGCGGAAAGCATAGACCTAGAAACGGTTATGTCTGCTTTTTGCAGAAACATAATGTGTGATCTTTACATGAACATCGGTAATAACTTGATAGATTCTATATGTTTAGGTTTTTCTTTACATCAACTATTCTTAGTCATATTTTCTTGGTTGAGATAGCTTACAAAAAATTAACAATAAAATCTCATTTCATTTTGTGTGCTTGAAATTTAACCGGAACAAGTTTTTTTCTGTATCAAACTCCAACAATCTGCGAATCGCAGTCTCAGTGCAGACTTTTCCAGATCTAGCAGCTAGGCTATTCTAGATAGATCTAGATCTAGATTCAAATTTACAGTGCATATGTTGAATCAACCACTTGAATCTCTAGCATAGCTTGACTTTACTAAGAATTTATTAAAGCTTATTATTCTTTCTTTAGCATGAAAGATGATGAGACACTGCTGGCAAGCCATTATTCAGTCAACTCAAAAGGAATCAATTTCAAACAAATGTGCCAAATGTTTTTCTTTCTCTTGTCATTAAAATCTAGATCTAGATCTAAATAATCTAATTCTAATCCAGATCAAAACAAGTCAGGCCATATATACCATGCCTGCACAGTCAGTGGCATAGTGAGTGTTGTGTGTTGTTCCTTAACAAAAAAATAAAAACTCTATTAGCCTACATTCTACATCAGTTTAAAAGCTCATTAAACAGAGTTGACTTCCATCATTACTGTTGAGATGGAACAAAATCATGCTTTTTTGGATTTTGCAATCGAAGCGACTGTAAACAAATTGACACAAAAAACAAAAAAACAACTTAAGCCTGAAAATGATTAAGAAATTAATCATTTTTAGATTCAATGTTATAAAAGTTGCAAATCCTGAGAACTTGAAAATAATTTTTTGAGTTTAATGTTACATTTCTATTTATTTACATCAAACCTAAGTTATAATATGAAGTTTCACTTTCATAACAAACATTGATTGGCTGCACAGAAAATACTAAAAGCATTCTGGGTTGGGTCTATTAGACCTAGCCTAATAAATTGCACAATAAGATTAAAGACTGCTAGTATTTTGAGACTTATTTAATTATAATTAACGAGCCGACCCGCGGCATATAATATGCCGCTTTTAGTTGTTGTTTTTTCTACTTTTCAGTAATTCATAATTTGTGAATTCGACAGTACCAACGCTGCCACTGAAAATATTTCTTTAAAACACTATAAGTATCTCGTTAAGGAAGATAACCCCCCCTCCTCCTCCCCCCTCCTCCCCCCCTCCGTTACAGTAAACTACACTTAGTTACTCCCCCCCCCCCCCTACGTTTAAAATCGTTTCAAACTAAATAATCTGCCCCTAATAGTCGTCATTAAACCCGGCTCTGCTTGTAAACATTAAGAGTGAATCACAGCTCACCAGACCATGTAGGGGTGGGGGTGGTAGGGAGCGTGCTTACAGCTTGTTTTCTAGCGTCTCCCAGAAGAGAATTATATATATAGATTAAATTTTTGTTCCGTCCACCCTAATTTTTTTCTTTGTTTTCAATCTGATCTGAAATTTCTGACTTAAACCTTCTTTACTCAGTCTTACTTAAGATTAGGGTTTAGTGATGTTTCTTATACTTTGGTCAACTTAGGTGATCTATTTATTAGATCTACCTACTTACTAGTCCAGTCGCTGTCCCTCATTATCCTAGTCTAACTACGCAAATATCAGGCTATCTCTATTCTCACTTGGGTCTATGAGGCTCATTAGATGGGGACAGCAGTTCTCCTAGTAGAAAAAAGTCCAAAGTCAAACAGGAGCAAAGTCCCGCAAGCAATAGAATTACCAATTCTGATTTCCGTTAGGCAGCTCCTGCAATACAGCTGATGCTAAGTTGTTATGGTAACACCTCTCTGTTTAATAAACCAGCTGCGTGGTGTGAGGAGGCCTGGTACATACACATCTGTACATCTCAACATTCTGCCCTGGCTCTGTCTTGAAATCATCCAATCACCTATTAGGCTATGAAGCCATCTAATTTTGTTATAGAAAATACTGAATAACCAAATGATTAGTCTATTTATTCTAAATGATTTTATATGTAACTGAGTCGTAACTGAGCAAAATATTTTAAATTAGGTTAAAACACTGTTTGTCTCTCCATAACTGTTACTTGTTTTACTTTACTGGAATTACTAGTGGTATTATTTTTAAAATTTTATACATTTAACTCTTTAGACAGATCATATTTATTAGGCTTTTATTTGTACAAAATATATTTAATTCTAGTTATTTGTTTATAATATCAAACAGTTTCAACAATTTAAGCAATTATATTTATTCTGAATGGTGTTCATGTATTATTTTTTGTTTGTTTTCTAGACAGCAATGAAATGCAGCTTGCTGAGACTTTGTTTGAGAAAAAATGTGCAAAATCTATCAGAGATCTTAATTCACAGAAAAATGCTTCACATTCAGAAACATCAATATGCCATTGTTTACAAACAGTTGCTCAGGTAACCTAGTTTTACAAGCAATTTTAGGCTGATTTTAACTTTTTATTTTCTAAGAAGGCACATTTATTAATGTTTTGGTTTTTTTTTTATTGTCTTTTTTAAAAAATATATATCTAGTAGAATAACCCACAGTTATATGTAAAATATAATTTTTTAAATGTAATACAATTTTTAACTATTACGTGTTTTTTAAAGTTTATTTTAGACCTAACTTACATTGAGGAGTGCAAACTTGTGGATACTGAATTTCCTCCTGACTCATTTCCTCGGGTCTCATATATCTTGGGTAACATTCCAGCCTTTTTTTTCTCTCATACTTTTCATTAGATAGAATTTTTAAGAAAATGTATTTAACTAATAATTGGAGTTGTTGAAAATACTAATTTAGATTTTTAAAATCCTACATTTTGAAAATATAAAATATTAATTTAAACCAAAGAAAATTGTAATTATAAATACATTTATTGGTTCAGGATTTAACTTATGTATATTCTTTACTTTTAATTGGCTTTTAAAATGAATATTTTAAAAGAAATATGAGTATTTCAGACAGCTTACTGTTCAAAATGTATTTATGTTTTGTTCGTGTTTCTCTTTTTTTCATTCCATATTAAAAAGATACACTGAGTAGTATTGAACATCTTGCCAAAAAGGTTATGCCTAACAAAGAGGTAAATACAAATTGGTATTTCAATCTTAAGTTCACCAAATCAATTCCCATTATCAATTAGGCTAAAGATATATTAGGAAACTTGCTCAATGAAGGCTTAAATTACACACAGTTTTTAATTGTGTATATAAAGTTTAATTTTTCTTTTGACAATATTAACGGTAGTAGAAGATTTGAAAACTTTTATAGCATGGTTATAAAAACCAGTAAAAAGTCAAACTAACCAATGTAAAGTTTCATCATGTGTGTGCCAATAAATTAATATTTCCACCATGATATAAATACATTTAGAAAGTGAACATTAATACTGATTGTTGTATATTTTTTGTTCAGCCCATTGAAGTCCTGCTTTCAGAAATCATTGAGTGCATTAGATGGCGGAAAGGAGCTTTGTTGTATATGTACTGTCACACCTTAAATTCTCCATCTCAGGCACCTAATTTCCCCACACATTATCAGAAGGTAATATTTAGTAACTAGCAGTTTCATGTATTTATTAATTTTAGTAGAATAAGCTTAATATTTAAAAAGTTATTTAAAAATAGCTTAGGGATCAGTGTTCAGTTTTGCGCACTTCCTCTAACAAAAATTATTGACTTAAAATACTTTTGTTACTTTTTAAAAAAATGTTTAGTGCTTGGAAGATGGTATCGACCAGCTGAAGTGGATGCTTTGTACCAGATCTTCACCCAAGTGGCTGCTGGACCTCTCAATGGATGATTCAGAGAAAGTTCCAGATCTTGAAGAGGATTCTGATTTCCTTTCTTCTCAAGGCTAGTATTAGATATTGTTATGTGTGTAAGAATCATTATATAAGAAATATTTTTGTGAAATAACATTAGTAATATAATTTTCATTACCTTAACAAAAGTTTTCTGTGGTGTCTTTAAAAATAAAATAAAATTATTAGATTAGAAATGTAAGTATTAGCAGGAAACTACTAGATATTTGTAAATAATTTTTAATTTTAAAAAATCTTTTTGTCAGGGATTCTCAGTGATACCCACCTCCTAGCCTTGATGTATTGTGGTGAACTCTGCTATTGGCACACTGAAGCTGTTAACAAAGGGCTTTTTACAACTGATCAAACTACAGATGAGAAGATCCCTGAAGAAGTTAAACAAGGGGAAGACACTCTTTGTGCCAGTCCAATTGAACCGAATCAGAGGTTATCTCCCATTGATGATAACTCAGTGAAAGCAAACAAGGGAAGTGACTGCGAATGTTCAGATGCGAGTTCAGCAGTGAATGAAATAGAAAAAAGACAGTCAGACTCTTTAGAATGTTGCAATGTGACCAGTGATATTAAGAAAGTTGGACAGGCTTGCATGGAGATGTACATAACAGTTGCCAATGGGCCGATGGCGCCTGGGGGATGGAGCACGGAGAGAGCAGAAGAAATTTTACAGTTTTTTACTGCAGGTAAACCTGGGAGTTAGCTGCCCCTGCTGATCTTGTTGGTAGAAACAAACGGTTGTTGAAATATTTTTGTTTTAAATTGATTCCAGTTGTGTTTGTTTTTTTCAATTGTGATATGGTCTGGCTAAAATCAGGCTCTTTGAAAATAATTGTTTTATTCATTTTGTAGGATTTATTATTATAAGATATTAATATTATCATTACACAATATTGTAAGTGTAAGGTATCAGCAAAAAAAAAAACTGCCCAAATAAAATTGCCACTTTATATTTATTAAAACAGTAATAAATTTGAATTTATCTGATTACCTATAATTTATTAAATAGTAAAATAGTAATGGATTTTTAAACTGAAGATATATTTCACCATTCGCTGGTTATGTTAAAGTAAAAAAAAAATTAAGAGACTTGGGATGTCCAGGTTTACTAAAGCTAGCATTTACTCATTGCATAATTATTTCTGGTCAACTTACTGCCGCCCATTTTGTGTTGGTTTAAAACCAGTAACAAAAACTTTGGAATAAAGAGATCAGAATTTTGATTGGTCTGTCTTTGTTTTTGTCATATGATCTTTTGAAGCTTGACTGTTGACGGTAATTTCATATTTCTGTTATTTTTTCTAATTAAACAGTTTATTGGTCTGGTTTCTGTTTTTAATTAGTTAATTTTCAGCCAGTTTTATTTTAATAAATTTTGTCTTGTTTTTTTTCTCCCATGCACTTTGACTTTTATTAAGTGCTGCAAAGAAAAACATATATTTTCTTTGCTTGGAATTACAAATATTTCAAGGCAAATCCTTTATAGTGCCAGATCTGATGCTTTTCAATGCAAGACCAGGCATAAACCTAAATGCGATGAGAAATCTCGTTCAAAGACAATAACAAAATCTCAATGATACTATTACTAGATGGCAGAAACTTGTTGTATTACTTGCATGAAAATGGTAACTTCTCTCAACTTAAGGTGGGCACAAGAGAAAAAAACTTAATACAGCAAATAGAGTTTAAGCAACCAATGGGTAGTACCAAGTACATTATTCTAACACTCCACCTCACAGATTTCTGAATAAAGTTTTCATTTGAAAATTTGGATAAATTTTATCAATCAATTCACGATATAGTAATAGACAAACTTGTATTTTGTTCAAATCTGTTTACTGTGCAGAAAATACAAATGATATTTACAAAGCAAATTCAAATACATTTTGATTTTATTTTCTATAAAATTATGTACAAAAAATATTTTTAAAAATCACAATATCATACATCTAAATACCAAGCAGCAAAAATATGTCATCTTCAGTTGATATCACAGCTCAGTGGAATTTGAAAGGCTAGACCAAAAAAATCTGGGCATACAAAAGTCTATGAATCTCTGTCTTGTTTGGTTTTTTTCTTGACTTTCTTTGTCCTCTCCCATCTGATGGTCTCAGCTTCCAATGCTGCCAGCTCTAGCAGCCTCTGTTGGAAAGATGCAGGGGCGCCAGCAAGTGGGTCGGTGTACTTGGGCTCTGCTGATTAAGTCAATTGATATGTCGCATTAAGTTGGGGCTGTAGTGTATGAGCCAGACAGAATGTACTGTTGTTTTGTTTGCTGTTTGAGTGGCTTAAAATGTCATGGTTATGGTAAAGAAAGTATAAGAGTAAAGAAGGTGTGGCTTTGAGTTGTATTTTTTTTTAAATAGTTATGCATTGGGTGATCAGGCTAGATGTATACTATTTAGATGTGCATTATAGAAATAATAAAAGGCAGATGGTGATGGATTAGACACACCCTGCCCACCAAACTAACAAAAAACTCAGGCAGGCATTAGATTGGAATCTTCAGGGTAAGAAAAAGTGGGTAGAAACTTGGGAAATGATCAGTTGATAATTAAACACAAGCAGCTGTTATGTCATGGACCCAACTTGGAGGAATCTCCCAAAAACAGATGAAAAGGTGTGGTTGTGTTCAAATGATCAGGGATGATGAAGATGTGTATGAATGATAAAGCAGTTAAGCTTTATTGGGGTTAGGTCTGAGACACTATCATGTAGTATGGCAAAGGGATGCGATCAGGTAATATGGCCAAGCGGTGCTACCAGGGAGTATGGCCTATCTGCAAGTATGCTCAAGGGACGCTATCAGGTGGTATGACCAAGGGACACCATCAGGTAATATGAGCAAGGGACGCTATCAGGTGGTATGACCAAGGGACACTGTCAGGTGGTATGGCCAAGGGACGCTATCAGGTGGTATGACCAAGGGACGCTATCAGGTAATATGAGCAAGGGACGCTATCATGTAGTATGAGCAAGGGACACTATCAGGTAGTATGAGCAAGGGACACTATCAGGTAATATGAGCAAGGGACGCTATCATGTAGTATGAGCAAGGGACACTATCAGGTAGTATGACCAAGGGACGCTATCAGGTGGTATGACCAAGGGACGCTATCAGGTAGTATGAGCAAGGGACACTATCAGGTAATATGAGCAAGGGACGCTATCATGTAGTATGAGCAAGGGACACTATCAGGTAGTATGACCAAGGGACGCTATCAGGTGGTATGGCCAAGGGACACCATCAGCAAGTATGGCCAAGGGACGCTATCAGGTGGTATGACCAAGGGACACCATCAGGTAATATGAGCAAGGGACGCTATCATGTAGTATGAGCAAGGGACATTATCAGGTGGTTTAAGCAAGGGACACTATTAAGCAATATGGCATATGAAACCGAGTTTTCGTAAGATGGGGTCACTATAGATGACATAGGGCGGATGTCAGAAGTCCAGAGCTTTGATTTTGAAAAAAAATAATCTAAAACCGGCAACACGAGGTAGACTAAACAAGGGGCATTATTTGATCAAACGTAAAGGCGTCTCTATGTAGGCTAGGTGCGGCATTA